>NC_053488.1:56539277-56732516 GCF_015227805.2 Hirundo rustica | reverse complement strand
GGTAACACAATACCCACCCTGAAAAACATATTTTCAAAGAGATAGTTAGCAAGCAGTCATTCACACACACCCCCTCAGACCCCTGAAAAGTGGAAGAGGAGTGTGGGAAATACAATCCAATAATCAGGAACTGTAGAAAGTAAGTGGGATCAAGAAGGAGACAAATTTCTTTCTTCTAAAATCCAAAATAACTTGGCGAAATAAGACAGCCCCAATTGATCCCTGTTTACTTTCATTCAGGTCAGCTGGTGCACATGGCTACTTCATCCTCACTAATTCTTATTCTAGACAAAGACTGATTCAGAAGAAACAAATCTGGCTCAGTTTTGGCTGGCAAAATCCTCCTCCAAAGAATTTAGATAGAATCCTAAATTGGTTTGGTTTGAGAGGGACACTGTAAGGTCACCTAGTTCAAAACTGTGCAATTAGCATCATTCTACATCTTCAAATAGCTAAAGCTGTCTGATCTAACCTTGAATATTTGCAGGGATGAGGCACCCACCTCCTTTCTGTCCAACATCTCAGTACTCATACTGTAAAATGCTTATTCCTCTTGTCTAGTCTGAATATATCTTCTTTTAGTTTAAAACCACTAAACTTTCTCCTATTTCTCTGTCCTCATCTTTCTTATACATGTCCTTTAAATACTGAAGTGGCACAATAAAATCTCCTCACAGCCTCCTCTTCTCCAGGCTGAACAGGCCCAACACTTTCACCCTCTGCTCACAGAGAGGTGGCACAGTGTCCTAGGTTACAACGTAAGATGTGCCCAAAGTAGGTATTCTATCACCATCTCCATGAGCTGTTGAAACTAGGTTGGGCACTGTTTCTCTTGCCCCCTCCCTCCAGACTGTCTTCTGTTAATGGCCCATCAATGCCCTGCTGCATGACTCATAGATAACTCCCTCCGGGAGCTATCTCTGTTTAATGGGCAATCAGGGACCCATTGCAAGACTCATAGAATGATAACAGCCCATTGTGAGATGCTCTGCCCAGGGGGAGGAGCCAAGCATTCTCACCTGGATATAATCTGGGATTTGGGACAGCACAGGCAGCCTTACCCACTGGATTCCCAGAGGACAAGAGCTACCAGACCTTTCTGCGGGAACACTGCTTCAACAAGACCACTTCATCTGGACTGCAACCACCACGGTTTCAGGTTGTATTCTGACTCTGTCAGTGATCTTTTGTACCATTGCATGTGTTTTATTTTATTTTATTTTACCTTTTTTTTTCTTCTCTCCTATTAAATTGTTTTTTTCTGACTTGGAGTCTCTCGCTAGTTTTGCCTTCAAGCTAGCCCACATACAGCTCTCTGATCATATTTTGTGTCCTTCTCCCAGGCACGCTCCAACGAGTCAATGCCATTCTGCTGCTGAAAACTCCAGAGATGGATGCAGCACTCCAGGTGAAGTCTCATAAAGATGAAATGGAGGGGCAAAATCCCTTCCTTGCCCTGATGCCCAAATTTTTCTGTTTTTATCCCATGACAGGTTTGACTTTCTGGGCTTTGATAATTCACCAATACCTCCACATCCTCATTCAGCATAGCTGCTCCCAGTCTGTTAATCCCACGCATTTGTTGATACTGTGGAATCAATAATTAGATTAACCAAGTAAATTACATGCCCTAACATCTTCAAAGTCATTGCAGACCCTTTGAAGAGAGTTTTGCCATATTTTCTCAATAGGAAAAGTGAAACTAGAAAATAATTTCCTTCAGATGTTGCTGCAAGACAATTCATGCACTGACTGACCACAGCTGGAAGATGGCCCTGATAAATGTTCTCTGAATCTTGTGCTTCAACCTGCATTCAACCAGGGTCTCTCTGAACTATTTACTGCCTTCCTGTGGACAGACCTACTTGTCTGAGGACAGTTCACCTACAAAATCACATTTGTCTTTGATAAACAGTTAAGGTAAACATCAGATTCAGACAATTTTTTTAGTTAAATTAATTAAGGGAACTGAAGAAAACAATAAAGCTTTTGGGTGCAGAGCCTCCTCTTCATATCAAAAAAAATCTGTTTTCAGGTGATCAGAGGAAAACCATTTCCCTTCTGAGAAAATTCTGCCTTGCTGACTTCCTTATGCCACGTTGCCGGCAACAATATAATTGACCAAAAGCCAAAATCCCCACTCCTAGGTAAAAAAGGCAGCCTAACTGAAAACTATGTGCACTGTGAGTTTATAGAAATCTCAGTTATCACTGATGTTTTACAATTTGTCTATTGTCTTTCTGTTTAGAGAGCATGGTGGGCATAGAAGTGTGAATTCAGATACTAGGACAACCCTTCCTCTCAAGCATGTTCTGTGGAATATATCCTTTTTTTTTTTTTTCATTTTCCTTAAGTAAACATTAGGCTCCAAGACATTTTTGATTGCCAGTTGGAGACTTCACCTCCTTTTAGTTTAAATTCTGCATAAAACCATAGTTATACATTAATCCTAGGACTTTCTAGTCAGTTTAATAATTTCTTAAAGGTGGTGAGTAAAATGATGGGTGCTCGTCAATGGTGGGATCCCCAGAAAATATGTACAGAAACCACCCTAATTCTTGTAAGGGAAATAAATGCAGGATGAGATGACTTAAGAAAATAAACCCCCAAATGAATGATCATTTACATTAAAACATCTCCATAATGTATCTATATCTGTAAACAAATACATATATTTACACATATATAGACATATATGTAAGTGTATATTCATGTATACTCCTGTGTCTTTACATTTATTGTGTGTATACATACTGACATAGGCCAGAGATAGCTCTGCTTTTCATCATAAAACCCAGTTCTTCTATTCAGTAGCAGTCAAGGAAGGAAAGGTTTTCTGAGAAGTTTTTAATGCTGAATCTGAACCTTTTTTCTCCTTCCTCCAGCTCTTCTACCATAGATAACAAGACAGGTACATGTCTTTAAGAACTCTCCAGGTAGCTGATAGTCAGAGCTTTCAAGCTGCTCTCTTCATGTCCTAGAGCTGGTGTGTGACTTTTTCCTGTCTCTCTTGTCACCTGAACACCAATTTTGCTTTTATGTTCTGATGAATTTCAACCAGTTGTGAATAGGCTTTTGCCCTTCTGGGATCTTCTCAATTACCCCTCCCTCCCTCTGCCCCTCCCATTTTTATATAGTGAGGTTTGCTAAAACCTCACTGCTGTATTTGAAGCCATTGACATACTGTTCCAGCACACATTAATTTCTCCACACAGAAAATCTCTTTGGGTCAAGAGTAGGACCCACTGTTTCTTTTTTACACCAAAGAGAATTTTAAAGCTCTGTAGAAACTGCAATTTCTGAAGCAAGGGCATAAAAAAAAAAAAAAAAAAAAAAAAAAAAAAAAAAAAAAAAAAAAAAAAAAAAAAATAAAAAAAAAAAAATCACCGTTTTCTGTGGAAAGTCAAAATATGAAAGAAAATTACTCTTGCATGTTTTGAATGTAGTTTTCCTACATGTCTTAAAACGGTTCATACATAATAAAGCAGAATATAAGACATAGGTACTCATTATTACTCCAAGTGAACTTCTGTTTTTACAAGGCTGGGATGAAACATTGAAAAGTTTGGAATCTGCAGCAGAAGACCATGTGACATTATGTTACCATTTCAATTTGTAAAGTTATTGTTTTCTTTCTGTGATTGGGAGTGACACTAGAAGAAAGCTTCTATTTCTGTTGTGCTCACAATTTATTATTTACATATACCTGTCAGGAGAACAGCAACAAAATATTGGTACCACTAATAAACAATAGTATCAGGTTTACAGCAAATATATGTGCTAATTAATCACTGTGTGGAATATAAAATGACAAGAATAATGTTTATTGGATTGCCCTTTCTTCGTATGTAAGTGGATGATAAACTATGCATCAAATTGCAAGCTCTTTACTTGTAATTACCGAAGCAAATAGCCAGTTCAGTTTATCTCATGAGTAATGACTTACTGAATCTAGTCCATAAATAATTGACATCTACTACCTTGAAGCTTCTCTCTCTACTTGGTAAAAATTGTTGCATTTCAGGCAAAATAAATGGGGATAGGGACATACCTTGCAAGGATGCTGTAGCCCTTCACCAGTCAGGATAGCTACAACTGGCACATACTGTGGAATTCTGAGGAAGGTCAGGCAGGAGTCAGATATTTTGCATTTTGATCCATTTTCTAAACTTACATAAAGAAAATAAAAGAAATTTTATTTTCTTTCTGATTCTAACTTTGCTTTCAAAGGTATTGGGTAACATTTTCAGTCTGGCATTCTTAGCACACCTTGAACTCTAGACAGTTGTTTGACAAAGGAATAAAGACATATCAGCACAGCAGTAACCCTGCATTCTCTTATTATGCAAAAGAGAATGTTCAATTAAACAAAGATTTTCAAGATATTTCTATGATCTACAAATTATGGATGCAGAGAGATGGGGCTTCTTGAGATGCAAAAAACACACAAGTGAATAAGAGTGAAATGGCTCACCAAATAGATGAGGTTTGATAGATATTTCTGATCTTTCAACTCATAAACAATATGAGATTAGGACTTGGAAATTCTGGATTTGTTCCTAGTATATCCTCTGAACTCTAGTTCATCAAAAGATTTTCTGGTCTTCTCTTTGTAAGAATAGATTAAAGACCCTTCCTTTGAGATCTGGCCAGTGAAATTAAATACCTTTAAATAAATTTACCTTCAATAATAAGTGTATCTTTAATTTCTATAAAATTGGCCAATTTTGCTGATGAATAAACAGTTTCCCATCACAATAAATATTTTCATTATAAGGCATATTTACATCTTTTGCATTAGACTTCTCAATGAAGGATTACCTTCCAAGAATAATGAAACTTAGATTTATAGAATATACAGTGTAATTTAATATATATATATACAATATGAATTATATAGGTGGGAAAGGATCTAATATTCTACTGAAATTCATGAGTCCTTCTGTATTGAGCCAGAAGGTGAGCATTTAAATGAAAGCATAGGCATGTTCATCTTGTCTTTTACCAGAGGTGATCTTGATATTTCTTTTAGTTTGTCCACGCCTCTTACAAGAGTCAGTAGGAGTTTACTGTTTCTAGGCTAACAGCAAAGAAAACAGAAATACCTTAAATGCTGCTCTGTATGTGACAGTCAATTTGAAATATTACATTTCAGATCCCCACACTGAGCTGTAAATTGCTATCTCCTCTGTGTCAGACAACAAGAATAGCTGTAGGTCTATAATAAGGAGAAAAGAGAAATGAGAAGAAAAAAAAAAAAAAAAAGGAGAAAAAAGAAAGAATACAAGGTACAGGGTTACAGGAATAAAGGCTTTTATTTGCTTCTTTGTTTTAGCTCTGTGAAATTGATGTGTTTTTTATCAAGCAGAAAATTTTCGTTCTTATTTGATGTATTAATCTTAATGTGCTCCTTACTGTTGTTAATCTGTGTCACAGTGTCCAATTCGCGCTGACCCGCGCGGCCACAGGCTAGCTCAGGGTCTCACTGTGGCAACGTGGTATGGTCGGAGCGACAGGCTAAGCGTGCCGCTTCCTCCCTGTGGGAACTTGGATCCCACTGTCAGCGACGGGCACGTAGATGACGTAAGCGACCCCGGCAGCTAATGAAAGGCGGACTCTCCCAAGCAGGATGTAACGTAGGTTTATTGAGGCAGAGGGAGCGCAGAGCTCTGCACTCTGCACCTGCTGCCCAGGAGAGACCCTGAGGGCAGGTGCGTGGCAGTTTTTAAGGGGGGGTGGAAATGGGGGTGGCGACAACCGGTCAGCCAGTCACAGGAATCGGGAGGGTTAACCGGGGGTGTGAACCATGGAACTGGGGACCAACCACAAAATGATGGGAGGGGGTCTCCCGGGCCCCAGCCTATCACTCGACACCCCTCCCAGAGTTTTCTAGAAGCCAGGGAAGGGTCTCTGAGTGACAGACAGGGCGACCACAAGGAGAGAAGGGGGGGGGTTGACAGCGACAGGTGCAGGGAAGGAATGAATGACAGAAAACGTCTGGTTTTACAATAGACAAAACAACCAATGCAGAAGGGAAAACCAATGCAGAACACAGGGGTATACAGTGGACTCAGCCATTATAAAATAACTTAAAAATCTTAAAAAAAACCTTAATAACTTAATAAAACCAATTCTCACACCACCACAAATCTGGTAGCATTGTCCGTGTCTGAGTAGTCTTCTTCCTTCCATATTTCAAAAATCATGAAAAGCTATTCTTGATAAAATGGTGAGTTTCCATGTCTTTGACAAAAGTTTCATGCTTCAGATTGAGAGAAATGAGAAATCTCAAGGTGCCAAGTTTATAAGTTATCAACTGTCTGGTTTGCCTATTGTCAGTTATTGGTTGTTTGTATCCTCTGTTTTGTGTATCTATATTATCTGTTATCTGTATAAGTTACCATTTCTATGTATTAATGTTAACTGTTTGCTGTACCCCAAACCCCGGTTCTTTACTAAATGTTGTACTTCCTTAATTGCTTCCCAGTTCTCAAGGCCCCAGAACCCCTTACCTTACCATAAGTTAAGCCCCCGTTGCTCCCCTAGTAGCCTAAGCCACCACTGCCTCGCCTGCTGCTCCCCATCTGCCCATCATGACATCATGCAGCCCGCTTTTTCCTCAGCTCCTCCCCGCCTGCCTGTCAACTCGGAGGCCCCGCCCACTCCTCGCCTGCTCCTGGCCTAACACTGCCCATTATGGAAATCAGGCAGGAAGGAATTGTGGTGGACACCAACGGCCCCTAAGAACAACGAGCCAACATGAATTTCAGGAGAATGAAGGGCAGTGCCAGGTGAGGAAAGAGCTCGGGCATCTACTGACAACTTCCAGCCATTTTCCAGATCCTAGCAGCAACTTAAGAAGTCCTCGCTGAGAGACACCCCCCCAGACCGGAGGAGCCTGGAACGAGACCTAGGGGACTCCCGTGAGGTCCGGCTCCCGCTTCTGCGGGTGCGCAGCAAAGTCATCATGGACCTCCTCCTCAGCAGTGCCCATTGGGAGCAGCGGTGGCGCAGGTCATCCCTGAGCCTTCCCTCATAAAAGAGCTGAGAAATAAAGGCATTAAAAGGAGTTAAATTGATCTCCTGCCCTTTCATTTCTAACAAGATGGTTTTTTTAGGATGACGGTTTTTTCTTTCTTCTTGTAGGAGTTATTCTTACAAGCAGTTCCTGTGTAGCCAGCTACACCTAAATATGTATTGTTGAATCATTAGTATTTTCACAGTGAAGACTGTTATGATATGCTGCTAGAAGTAAATGTTTTTTCCTGGGGGTCTCAGTCTGTTGTCTTATCAATTAAACCTATTAATAACTTGAAATTTACTCTTTAGGAGAAGAGGCACCATGCACTACTTGGAAATACATGAGTTACAGCAACAGGAAGGGGCAACAGGGCTGTTGTATTTCACCAATTGGCTTGTTCGGTTTCCCCCATGTTCCCTATGTTGATGGTTTGCCCCGGAAGTTTATATTCTCCCCTATGTTCCCTCATAAATCCATACTACCCCCACCCCGCCTCCCTTTCCAGCATCTTCCCTGCCTGTCATCACAACCCTGCCCAGCACTCCTAAATCCTCCTTGTCCATCCCTGTAAACCCTATCCCTCCATCCAGAATGTTCCCTGTTTATCAACCCTCCTTCGAGGCTCTATTGGACTCAGGAATACACTCCCTCCTACCCTGTGAATCTATTGGTTCCCAAGCTGTATTCTCCTCCCTTTACTCTTCCCATGATTTATCCCATTGGTTGTCGGTTTCACACCCCCCCACCCAACCCTCCCCCCCAACCCCCCCCCCCCCATGTTGACAATTCCCTGCTCCCCTGTGTTCCTTACATTTCACCCGTGGATTTTCTTGACTGTACACCTTGTGGATTGATCCTGGGAGAAACGCTTCTTCTCATCCTTTGCAGCTGTCCCAGATGCCACCAAACAAGCAAGAGCTTGTGAGCCTCAGCTCCTTAGGTTCGGCATTTCCTAAGGCTTTGTGGAGGGAGCTACTCTTGTCGTCGCATGGGGTCGAGAGCTAGCCAGAAGGACCCTAGCGAGGTGTGACATCACAGGGATGTAAAATGCTGAGTTGATGCTTAAAATTCTTCTGGTGCATTCCTTCAACATATCCATTCCCAGCTTTTACATTGCATGGTTTTGCATACTTTTATGATTGACTTGGTAGTTCCTATGCATTTTGATAGACCTGAGCATGGCATTATCAGAAAACTTTCTATATAGTAGTATGTTTCAAATGAACAAGTATTACATCTTACCATGACGAAAGTATGGCTCAAGAAAACACAAAATATAGGAGGGGAGTGGATGGTTTGACACAACCACAATCACAGGACTCTAAGAAGAGGTCTGTTATATGGTGCAGGAGTAAGTTGGAAAAGGTCATGGTATTTATTTTGTATACTTAGTGCATATTTAGAATATACATTGTAAAGATGCCTTTTTTTTTTTTTTTTATGTTTAGCATATATTCCTGATATATTTAATACATTTTTTTCTGAGAATTACAGCTTGATTGTACTCATTAAGGAAGAGAGATTGGGCATGTGAAAGTTGCTAAGTTTGGTAGAAAGAATTCATAGTGACTTGGGGAAAAGAATAGTGCATGTGGGGAGGCATGACTATATAAGAGAGAAAAAATGCGAGACACCTTCTGAACTCACATCAACAAAGAGGATTTTATTTTTTTTTTTTTTTTTTTTTTTTTGGTGATGGTGGTGTGGTGGTGGTGTTGTTTTGCCTGCAGGAGCTGGTTTGGTTTTTTTTAAGAAAACAATGTTCCAAAAAATAATTGAGAAGTATATTTGGTATTTTGTATATAAGGGGTGTGAAAATTTGACAGTCAGAAGCTTGAAGCTAGGGTAAGAAATAAGAAGTGAGAGTAATCAAAACTGCATGTCTTGAAGATCATCAGTCTGTATAGTAGATACCTTGAAGATGTTTTGGAATTGTGCGTTCTAGTGGAGAAACTAGACTTAAACAAAAGTGGTGTACTAGGAAGGACCTACATGTTGATGTGCTGAATTTGCTTTCTAGCTTAGACAATGATTTAAAATCCTGCTCAAAGGAGCAGGTTTTTGTAGAAACAGCCTAAATGATAGCTGCTTTTCATGCAAATCTGGCAGAAAATCCATGAGAATCCATGAGAAGCATTCTTCGGGTTTGAGCTTGATGAAGCAGCCAGAGGTGTTTATTAAAAAAATATTTAGTGCCCTTGGCACAAAAGATTTAAGGACTCTCACAATGAGAATGGCAATAAGGGGACGTCTGATTGGAAGCATTCGCAGAACATGTTTATGTTATGTGCTGTGAGGGTTTGGATGAGTGACCTGTTTTAGCAAGTGATGTATCCTTCATAGCTATGCAAAGCAATCTAAAAATCCTCCTGGAGGCAACAGGGCAACTGTGTACTTAAGCAGAGCATTTTTTCTTTCTGTTATTATTAATCTATGTGTTCATTCCTCATAATCTCCTAATGACAAATGTTCAAAGTAGCCTCATCAAAATACCACATTTTAAATAATGTTGCTTAAATTGCAAAAGCAAGAAACAAAATTTGGGGAAAAGACTGGTTATAGAATCTGGATGCAAACTTAATTTGGCTCCTTTCTGACTATACGAAAATTTATTCATTAATTTTATGATCCCTTGCCCTATCCTTCAGTTTTGAACTTTCCAGTATGAAGAGGTTCTTACTGTGGAAAGGAACTCAGTTTAGTTCCTTGAAATTCTTTCCATAATCAAAATTTTAAGGAGCATATTTAAGATTTTTATCCCAATCTTCAGCTTTCCAAGAAAATTCGAAGCAGATTGATCACCTGCATCTATTAATATAAAATCATACTTTTGCTTGTGGGACAATTTGAAGACTATTTTAAATATTTAAAATATTTTAAAAATTTAAATGCTGTTATGGGCTTTATGTGTAAGAGATGACAAGTTCTCATGGCTCTGGTGAAGGAATAAGTGTTGATGCCATCATTGGTACACATATTATTGCAGTGGAGAAGCTGGGATGAAGAATTTGTGGAAATCATAATCTGAAGTAGTATGTATATTGATGGATTATTGTCCATGTACATTTCTGCATCGGCTAAAATGTTCACTGTTACATGTCATATTTATTTTCAGCAAATTTATCTTTACAAAGAATTGCAAAGACTTCCAAAAAAGTGACAGACTTGTCATGCATGAACATGACATTGTCTCAGAGTTAAGTGTATGGTTTCTATAGTCAGTATATTTTGACATGGAATGCTCACTTGGAGCTGCCTAGTACACCTTACTTGATAGATACCATTTCTTTTCCTGTGTGTGCTCTCTTCTCTCAGTCTGATGAATATATTTGAAGAATAGGTTTCTGAAACAGTTTAATGGAACTTAAATTTACTTTGTAAAAGAAAGGGATCTCCAGATGCTTAGATCAGCTAGGTATCAAAGTACAGTGAAACAATAGGACTAAGATGAAACAAATCTTTCTCAGATGCCAAGATGTGTAACAGGACACTTGTGATTCCAAACAAAGTTAACTGGGAATTCTCCTTTCTCTTGGATGAGATCAGAATTCAGTTTGAAAGTGTAAATGCTGTACAAGAGAGCAGTATTGCATCTATAGAAACAGTTATTCTGTATCTGCTTCTTTCAACCTGTCAGGCACAGTTTTAAAAAACCAACAATAACTACCAAGTTGTCATTTAAAGGCTGATGGAATAATTTAAACTATTTTTCTTGGTAACAGTATTCCAAATAGAATATCAGGATCAGAATATCAAAGCCACATGAAGGCAAATATACCATATAATAGAAATGTTTATTTTGTTTAAAGCTGCAACAACTATGAATTTTCTGAAGATTAATTACATGGACACAACATTTAAAGTGTTTTTATTTTCTCCTAAATTTTTCTTCTTGAAACAAGAGTTAATGGTTTTAAACAGTCTACTATTGATATCAGCCAGATCTATCAAATATTAGTCAAGAGTTTTTTGTTATCATCTCTGACCTCCTTTTCTTGTTTGATGTATTGTCTTTGAAAGGATGACATAAACTTCAAAATACACAGTTAATATTGATCATTATTTTAATAGTGAACAGTGGTTGTAACAGCATTCTCTGGTATCCAGCTTATTTTCCAAAGACCTAGGTACTCGTCTACTGTAAGCAGAATGTAGTGTAGAATTTTCTTGGTGGTGTGATTAAAGTGACTGGGGTAAGATACTTCAATTCTCTGCATGATGCATGGTTCAAAAAGCACATCTGTAAATATTTTCATCTTCTCTATATCAGGAATAAAATGTGACTTCAAGACTAGAGGTTCAGATATGGGTTTTTTAAGCATGGTGTTAGGCACTTAGATTCAAAATTTGAAGCACAAATAATTGAAGTAGCATTTAACTTAATGAAGTTGATGAAGATTAAGGCAAAGAGAATTTTTAATACGTTTTAAACTTGATGGCATTGTTTTAGAGTTGGCAGGAAAATGTTTGTCTGAGAGCTCTGATAATGAATTTCCTTTGAGCATTGATACTTACCATCTCTGTTTTATTATTTATCTGATAACTCACAAGATAATTGTTCATCACAAAATCCCTATTAATTCTTAGTGCTTGGTGCTGTGGGTATAATAAACATGGTGTATCTATTAGGCTGATTTTAAATCCATGCGAGAGTAATGAAGAGAGCATTTAATAACAATAAGTAGGTTAACAATAGCATTTACTCATCAGAAGGACTTCCATCATCTCAAGTTGTTATAAGCTGTGGAGAAGAAGAGATGGAACTGGATGTAGGACTTCAAGTCTGAGTTAATTCCATTGACTTTAATGTCCCTTGGGTCAAATGAATTATTAGTGAGGTAACAGCAAATGAAAAACGTCCACAGGACTATAAAAGTGGCCCCACTTGAGATTATATGTTAGCTTTCATTTACCTGGAGGTGATTATGCTGTGGGGAGGAGCAACTGGTTTTGCACATCCATTTTCTCTTCCCTTTCTCATGAGTGTTTTGAGACAGAATACTTTTGCTTTGCTTCTGTTGACAGCTTATTTTTATTTTCTTTCGATGATCATAGTACTTTACTCAATATATTAGTCTAAGTCAAGCCCTTAAAACCACATAGCTTTGTATGTTTGTACAAGAACGGGACACAAAACAATCTCTGCCTTAAAATATCTTTTGCAAGTTGTCATTCTGCTCTTCTCTGATGTAGGTGGGAAAACGAGTTCTGAAACTGTTTGAAATGCAATTTTAAACTGGATGCTATGGAACAAACAAGCCTATGGACCCTAATAGTCTATTAACAGTATTTAGTGGTTTCAGGGTTACAATGGTAGTGCTGAGTTGATGGATGATTTAAATGTCTCTTTTCCAACCTTTTTGGTTCTGTGATTCTGTATCTCATAAACATAGCCATCTGTCATAACAAGGTGTTTCTCCATTCTTTGCATGACCCTCACACAATTGATTGTTGAATATTCCACAAGAATAATTTTCTGACCGTATTTGGTACACATATGGATGAATACTTAAAGTAGTTTAAATGTTTTAAAATTTGCTGCGACATAGCTGACAGGTTTTATTTTTTTAAATAACAATCCTCTGCTAATTTTTTATTTTCCTTTCTCTGCAGATGTATCAGTTTAGTCAAGGGTTGTTATCTTAACCCCACCCATTTTCTTGCCCAAGAGGCCTCTGCAAAAAATGCATGCTGAAATTTTCACAATGGTGATGATGGTCTACAGAAGTTTAGAGAGCTCCAGTGACTGCAGGAAATACACATGCCCTTTGTTGCATCCCTTCTTTGGGCTCTACGCAGCTATTCCTGCTGTGTTGCTTTCTGCTTGCTTCCAGTGGGCAGGTCTTGTGAAATGAATTGCAGGAGACATAAATGGAAACTTGAAAGGTCTCCCTCTTCAGTATGCCATCCTCTCAGGAAACAGGAGAGTTGTTTTCTCCTGTGAGAAATTTGAGTCTATCAGTTACGTATGTCCAGTATTAAAAACGTATTCATCTTCCCCATTACATAAAAACTGTGTGTAATGAAGTCTACTTCCTTCACCCTGGCCCTCACTTTACTCTCTATTATACAGATGTGTCATATGAGGAAAGATAATGATTTCTGTACTTCTTTCTAAAAAGGGTTTTCATTATGTTGGTCTTTTTCCTAATAATTTTTATTTTAATCCAAATATTTTCTATCCACTGAAATATCCTGTCTTCAGAAATGAGAGTACTGGCATACTTTTTTTTTTTTTTTTTTTTTTTTTTTTTAATGGAAACTCTGAAGTACTATCTTTTCCCAGACCTTTTATTTTTTCAGTTTCCCCTCTTGAAATCTAGCCTTTCAAATGTTCTTTGATCTTCTTACATCTTAGTCCTGGTGAAGAAAATATGCTGGTGTTCAGGTGATTGGAATTTTCATTTGCATTTTAATGGTCTCTTTTCTAGTGGATCTGCTTATGCATCCCTGAAGAGGTACAAAATACAGCAGTTGTTGTTCAAATGTGACCATTAAAACAACAACAACAAAATAATAATAATTCACATTTGTTGCTATATGCTTTTTCATAGGCAGATTTCAGGTCTTCTCCATGCCAAGTTTACTCTTGGTTTATGTCTGCTAATGAATTATACATACTAAGAATAGGATTATTTTATAATGTCTCATTTCTTCCTGCAGTGATTTGATGACTTTGCAGAAGCATTTTTCATTTTGTGAGTTCTTCACTGATTGTGTGTGGTTATTCATAATATTATATTTTTGTTTGTAATATCTTACTAAGTTAACTGGGATAAAAGATTTTCCACCTCTTCATATGTTGACAATACATTCTATGAACAGGAAATATTCCCTTCTGCAATCATCTGGAAAGCTATGTTATTTTTTCTTTCTTGGAAATGACAACTTTTTTGGACTCGATCACTTAGATCTTGAGGGGAATGACCAGATGGCAGATTTACAACAGAACCCATCCTTCAGAAAAAGCTGTAAATAGAGGTGAGTGGAAAAAAGGGAATGGAAAACTTCAGAACCTGAATAGTTTTTAATACTAATTACTGAGCCTTAGCAGTTGATTTCCCTATACACATTGTGTTAAGAGTTATCTACTGAGGAAAGTTATTCTATGGTAAACTGGGGTGCAAATTTACAGTACATTGGTTACTCTGCATTAACTCCCTGTGAGGAAACAGCATGAGGCAACTTGTTTTACCTTAAAAGTGCCTTGCTTGAAGGTGCTCTTTGTATGGAGGAGTTAGTGGACTGTAAATTCTAACCCAAGCTTATTAACATTAAACTGTCTGAATAGATAAAGCCTTATTTGTCTGACATTAATTTTCAAGCATCTGTGTACTAAAGACTTGTCATTGTTGATCTTCTACAGTCACAATTACAAATTCCTTGAGTTCATGCCTGTGTTTACAGAGCAACTGATGTATCCACTGGCTATTGATGGTCATCCTCCTCACTCATGATGATCCTCACTTGTTACAAATGACTAAATGTGGGTCTCATATATAAAAAAAAATATAATAATAAGTGCTACACTTTTAGATGTGTTCCTTCAGAGACAGGAAAAACTTGGTACCAAGCCCTTGTGATGTTATACGTCTGGAAGATGGAGAGCTATTTGTGTTACAAATTAAGCACCCAAACTCCTTCAACTTGAGAAAGTTGGCATTGCAACTTGTGCTGTCTCAAAATGTAGATCATGAGGAGCACCCATACACTTCTAAAGGAACATGATTGTGGTAATTGTCAGTGATTGTTTTCTAGTATTTTCAAAGAAGATTTTGAGTCTCAGAACACAGGAAGTCCATTGAGAATGATTGGGTAACATTTGCCACTGATTACCATGACTATTTTTTGAGCAGATAATGAGCTGTGTGAATGATAAACATTTGTACAGCAGGTATAGATTCCAGAACTGACATTTCTGAGCACTTGATACTTTTTGCTCTTCAGAGTTCAACACATAAATCTCCACAAAATTTGTCAGTACATAAAAGTAAAAAAAAAAAATAAGCTAGAGGTGGTCTAAAATTATTTCAGTGTAAAAGTCCTTTAACAAAGAAATAGGAAAAGTGGGAACAAAACTTCTTTTTTCTTTTCTCTCAAAGGAATTGAGATGGGGTTTTCTGTGAAACAGAACTGATTTTATTTTTGCCAGAAATCCCATTCTCAGTAAAAGTAGTTTGGTTGAGTGGCAGAAAACAGAACCAGGTGGTGTTTCATGATTGGGTCTGAATTAAAGGAATATTAATGTTTCACAGAAAATAATAGCACAGAAATTTTTCTTGCCTAAAGAGATTTTTTTCTTGAGGTGTAATGTTAAATGTCAGTTGCCAAAAGCTATTCAAATATTACTTGATTAACCAGCATATATTTTGCTTGCTGCCTGATTGACTGTCCTATAAAACTTCCTACATAAAATAGGAAGCTTTGTTAAAAAAAGATTAAAAAACTCAATTCCAGGCCATTGCATTGAAATCCAGGAATGGAACTTGCTTTAAGTCAGCATGGATCCTGATTCATTGTTTGTAGCTAAAAAGAATCATATAGGCTTTGTGTCTTAGTAATATCCTAAGAAGATAACTAATAAGAAATAACATATATTGGTAACCTCTCTAGAATCATTTTTATTTTCAAAGAATGCTCTGGGCTTGACAACTCCGGGAAAGGGCAGGAGCAGACAAAGAGTGTAATATAAGTCTGAGCACTGCTTTGGTGGGTCTTTTTTTTTCCTTCTTGGTATCTGTTATCAGTAAAAATAGATTATTGTAGATCTTTTAAACCCAGACTAGACATTTGAACTGTCATTTTCACCTCTGATTTCCATCAAGGTATTTTACAGTCACTCAGTAATGTAACCTGTATATCAAGACACATGCACACCAAAAAAAAAAAAGAAAAAAAAAAAGAAAAAAAAAAAAAAAGACAGCGCTCAGTGCTTCTGTTCTGTGGTCGTGAGAGGCAGCACGCTACACTCTTTGTAGTCCACAACTAGGGAGTTCAAAAGCTCTAACAAAGGACTTCTATGCAGCCCATGCTTTCTTCTGCTACTTTTATTCTGAGCAAAATGTATTCAGTTAACAAAGAAATAGGATATAGTGATCTTAAAACAATTTCCATGCCAGAACCTGGATTTTTGGTGGTATAATGAAATGATGTCCTGTAAAAGGTCGAAAAAAATTAGATCAGTGAGCGTATTTGATGGCTAGGAGGAATGTAACGTGTCTGTATTTATACAAACTTTTTCTCTAATAGGACTGCCCAGTTACTTTAATGTAATCAATAGGAAAAGTCAGACACATGATGAAAACTTGTTCAAATTTTACCCATCTGTATGACATGAAAATGGAGAACTACAGTTTAGATGGACCATTAGAAAGCTGCAATGAAACCATCCATGGAATGAACAAGGACATGAAAATGCTCAAGTTGTTAATTTAGTATTTGAACAAAAGATTCTTGGGAGAGGCTTGAAGTTAGGTTTCGGAACTAGCAGGTCTCCTGATGATTGATTCTCCAATTTAAGTCCAAGACTGGGTGGCAAATGAAAGATAATAGTAGATAACTGACAATAACATAAAAAGCACCTATAGGTGAGATACATGCAATTTATTATTAGCAAATCTGTCAGTCCATAGAGACTGCAAGCTGTGCTCTCCTCATCAGAACAGGGACATGGAGCTATGGAAATGTTCTACACTCTGCCCTTACATGGGTCATTTCTTGATGAAAAGCAGTGGTCATTTCATCAAAATTTGATCTAAAAGCCTTAATTCTCTGTCCCTTTGCTGCTCTGTGCTTTCTCTGTTATTCCAGAAGGCCTGGTAGAGATATTAAAAGAAACAGCTTGCAATTTGTGATATCTGCCCTATCACCCTTGAAAGCTAACTATTTTTTTTACTAGTTGGTTATGCACTTGCTAGGATTATTCTCACACTAAAATGTGGAAAATTCCTTATTAGTGGAAGTTTAGAGTTTCAAGAATTTGTAGGTCTGTTTCTAGGGGAAAAAAAAGAAGGGGAGATTAAAAATCACATGAAAGCAAAACACTGAAAGGAGAAAAAGTTAATGAGGCTGGAAAAACAATCATGGTTTAACTTGGGTTTTCTCCGTTACTGCTAATGGTTTTTGCCATCTGAGAAGGAAGACTGTATTGGTTAGAGAGCCAGTGCATATATCTATATTAAAAATAATAAATGCTTTTCATCTCCACAAAAGTTTTTCATGCTCTATTGACCTGTCCATGGAGACCTATATTTGAAGATACAATTCTTGAGTATTCTATTCCAAAATCACAACCAGTAGAGGACAGTGTTTTCAAAAATATCCAAAGAATGGCCATAGATAGTTGTGGCTGATGATACCATTATACATGACATTATTTCAGGTCAACATTTCTGAAAATGGTAAAACTTTCTAGGCAGTCAACTGATCACAGATAGCACAGGTAGAGCACTTTTGGCAAAATGTAG
Organism: Hirundo rustica; assembly: GCF_015227805.2. Classification (NCBI taxonomy): domain Eukaryota; kingdom Metazoa; phylum Chordata; class Aves; order Passeriformes; family Hirundinidae; genus Hirundo; species Hirundo rustica. Next base: position 56,715,029 of record NC_053488.1, on the reverse strand, counting down.
CATTTTGTAAATTCTGTAAAAGTCTGTTTTATTGAAATGCTTCCTCTGCTCGTCTTTAGACAAACAAAATTATGTAAAACAAGCAATCCAGTTACTAATAAAAGTATTCTGTTTATAGTTGTGTATTTTCAATCTTTGGGGGGGGGGGGGGGGGGGAGGGTTCTTTTTTTGCATTGCAAAGATAATCTTGCTTCAGAAAATTCTCTAGAAAGTTGTAATGTGAACATTTTAAACTGTATTTTTCTCCATTTTACATATCCTTATATGGGTTTGCCCAAGTCTACAAGAAAAGAATATATACAATAAGTGCTAGGCTTTTTCCAGAAGAATAAGAGCTCAGACACACACCCCCCCCCCACCCCCCCGCCCCCCCAAAAAAAAAAAAACAAAAAAACAATGGCAACAGGAAGAATTTATGAACCTGACAATGAAAATAAGTGGAATTGAGATAAAGATCTGCCATGCTTTTTAATAGATATACTACAGCTAGCAGATTGGAATTACAATTTACATGAAGAATTGGACATATAAGTGTTATGTACCCACGTTTTGTTAAAAGCAAAACTAAATTAAACAGAAAATGTATTAATATGCAATTAAAATATCTGCAGAAGGAATTATTCTAAAATAATTATGTTACTAACATTAAGCTGTAGGTTGTCTCCCAGAAGTATGTAAAATATATATATATATATTTCTAGGAAGTCACCAAAATATTCTTGGAATTTGATGCTATCAATTCATCAGACCCTAAAAATACATTTGAACTACATGACCTTTATGAAATTTGATTTGCTTTTCATGTTTGAAATTTGATTTCTTTTGTTAGGTGGAAAACTGAGTGGAAAGAGAACAGGGTGATCATCTTAAATTCTTTTCACTAGAGACATTAGAATAATTTGCAGGAAAGCCTTTCCCTTTAGTGTTAGAGAGTTAAACACAGACACATATTTGAGGAACAAGACTATTTTTACCTGCAACTATTTCATTCCTCAAATTAATGTTGACTTCTTTAACCATGTGAATTCATCATGTTCAGAATTATTTTCTTACAAGCTTTATAGCAACAGCATATTGTCTCCTCAACTCAGTCTGTCAATTGAAAGCAAGCTCAAAATAGTTGGTCTTGATTGGTATCTTTTCAATCACACTGCATGAGATCTAAAAATTATTCCACTTCATTTTGATCCTTGAAGCAAAAATTAGTTCATTTTGACATGGTGCTAAAAAAGGTCTGCATTTGTTTTCAAGAAAAGCAATGGAGAGATGCAAGGCTCACTAGGAAATAGAATTAGTACTTCATCCATTTTGCAACAATCCTGAATCTAGGATCAAAAGTCCCAAGCAATGTAACATTACTGTCATAATCATAAGAGAAATTCTGTAAATCTTGATTTCCTTAAGAACAGAGTAAAATAAGGAAAATGACCGTGAAAAATAAAAACATTTGTGTGTGCTGCATGTTAATTCTAGACAGCAGTATCTTTCTTAACAAAAACCTCAACAAATTTTATTTTTATTTCTACTTCTATTTCTTATTTTATTTTACATTTCTTATGCAACTGTAAAAAAGCATAGCTCTTGCTAGATCTCAGATGCAAGTTCAATTTAAGAACATCTAAATTACAAGTTAACTTTCTCCTGTGACCCAAAGACATCTCTTTTCCCCAAATAGATTTTTGTTGGATTATTTTTCAGATTTTGGAAATAAGGCTGAATTGTGAGGAAAACCTCTGGATTTATACCAAATAATTTGCAAGGTAGTTTTGTAGTGGTAGCTTACTATATTTTTTTTTTCTAAATAAGTTCAGATTTCTGCCTGTTCAAACGTATTTTGAAGCACATTTCTGACATGATTTATGGCATCTGTCACTTCCACAAGTAACCCCATGGATTTAGTGGGGATTACTTCTATGAGCAAATGCCACCTAAAGTGCAAGATGTATATGGAAATTAGAAATAAGCCTCCCTAATGCATAACTGGTCCCTAAAAACCTTTCCTTGATGACATTCCTAGGTTTACTTTTTTATTTTTCGTCATATATTTTTGCATTGCAAATGCTGAAGAACCTTCTTTTTTTTTTTTCCCCCTCAAGATCAAAATGTTTCTTATATTCCTATTTTGTGGATTACATAGTATTCCATAATAATCATACAGAAATAAGACACATATCCATACACGTTTAGTGCATCATTCAATTATTTAATTTCTTTCATGATAAATATTTTCTTCATCACATATTCCTATTGTTCCTAAACACTTCAAAAGCCAGCATTGTTGTAGCCTTAGAAGACGGAACCACACAGCATTTAATAGTTTGTAATTTCATATGATTTGGGTAGTGTTCTATAGAATTTTCATTGGCATTTTGCACGGTAAGCTGACAGTTATTAACAATATATTTTTCCTTGTCCTGTTTGTGCAGTTCTGTTATTCATAGAGGGTTACAAGTGAGTTAATTTTCAGAAAGAGTGGTTTGAAGGAGGTCTGGAGCTGCGCTGTTTATGAGCACAGCCTTTTCTCTTATTTCTAATTAGTGTGAAATGGTTCCAAACAGGAGTCAGTACTGCAGAAGTCTGTGATGCACAAAGCCAGCCTTGTTAACGGACACAGAGAACAGTTTGTTTTCCCAAATAAACAACTTTGTCATAGTGCTTTTCAAAAAGAATGTAATCCAGTTTACCAGCTGCCCTCTGAATGCTGAATGCTGTTGATGTGCATCTGGAGGTCTTTCTTGGGGATTAAAAATCTTTATTCGTATTTAGAGTCCCAGGCCTACTTAGAGAGAGATTCAAAAGAGAATCAGTCATAAAAGCAGTCATTTAAATTTTTTTAAAGGCTGGTATGTATTCTTTTTTATAGAGTTGAACTGAAACTTAATCATTGCATATTTTTTCTTAAACTTTCTGTTGTGCTGTGCGTAGTTACAAATTGATGCATGCTGGCTTATACTGATTTCTTCTTAACTGAAGAAAATACATTAGTGTAGGCCGTGGTATAAGTTTTAAAATGAAATGTTCTGTCTCAAAATAGGTAGAGGAGATAGATGTTCTGTTGGAGGTTAGTAGCCTTGGACTACCTTGTATGATTTTAGTTACCTCACACTGATATTCAACTGTAATCATCATATAGTATCAAATGAGGACTAGTTCAAAGGCAGAACTTAACGCTAGCTAATGATCTGAGCACTTCATTGATAACCTCCCATTAAAGAAACTCTGAGTCAATAAGCAGAGCAGAAAAGCAAAGGATAGGTAAATGTGAGCACTGCTAGTAGTAGGGATTTGTGTGCACTGCTTAGGGTATCAGTTATATTTTTGATGTAATTAACACGAAATTTTCCTGTTATCTAAATGAAAGAAGGAACTGACACTTTAAAATTTAAAATTACTAAAATGTAGACTCCTGAGTCTCAGAGATGCAGCTGACAAGAAGGAAAAGAAGGGGAAGGTTTTGCTATGGAAACATTGCACCTTGTGTATTGCTTTGCAAGAAATATTTGTTGCAATAGAATGAAAAAAGAATAGCCATGTGTTCAATCTGACCTCTTCTCCCAGGCACTGTATGTCCCGTCATGCATCTTGCCTTTTGAGTACTTACACTGCCTGTGCTGCGTAAACATAGAAGAATATTCCTGAGCCTGAGAATTTTTGAGACCTCCTCTGTTTGAGAAGACAATTTAGGACATTGTGAGATGTTCAGGTTCTAAAATCTATGAAAATTACAGAAAGATAAAATATTAAATACTGCATGAGAGGAAAATATTTCTTCAGTGCTTCTGCAGTGAAATTAAACAGAAGTGAAACAGTCTTTGTGTCCCACCGATAAACAATGCTTTCCTTCCTCAGTATAAGTAGATTCTGAGGCTGTCAAGTATAATGATAATAAGCTGGGGAGAACAGACTTTGTAAAACAGCTCAAGAGTGACTGTTGATTTATTAATTTTGATATGGTATTATTTGTCTCTCCTTCCTCTTTTTTTTTTTTTTTTTTTAATTTTTTTCATCTTTCTGGTAATGAATATCTATGACTAGTTATGTCTTTCTCTTTGTCTTGTATTGTGGTTTTGGTTTTTGTATCTGTATCTTTTTTTTGTATCTTGCTATCTGTACACACCCCTGACATATTGAGTGTCTGTGCCTATCAACATATCAGTAAAGTGGAAGGGCATAGACTCAAAGATTTTCGGTGGGAAGAATGATCTCTAGAGTTACGATACCAGAAGGTAACTCATACCTTGATGGATACCTTTAAAAGGGAAATATCCCTTGTCTCAACCCTGCATTTTTTGGCGCTGGAAAATACTACTGTAGCTATACTTTAATTTGGCACTAGAATGCGGCTCAGAGCACAAATACGGGGGTTTTTGGTCAAATAACCAGAGAGCTATGTGAGCTTGTTGAACATGTAACTATATATGAAAGCTGAAATTAAGAGGTATACATGTCATAGAAGTGTCATTGATTTAAAAGAATGAATATAGCAGCTACCTCCTTTCTTTCCCTTCCTTTTCCCCTCAGCATCAGACGGAATGCCTTGGGCTTTCAATTTCAAACTCTCAATAATATAAAATATGTGACTTGTTTACTTTTAGCATTAAGAGGGTAAAAGTCAAGAACTAGATCTCTTTAGTTCTGCCAAAGTGGAAGAGACATGACATCAAAGAGTCTCCCTGCTGAATGCGCCTCCCTTTCCTATATGACTCCCTCACCTGTAGTTAGCCTAATTAAACTGAATGGGGGCTGCTCTTAATTGGCTCCCTGCTCTATTAAGTAATGCAGATTACACTATTGAAGAAATTTGAATTTCTTGGAATCTAATCCATTCTCTCTATGGCAGGCTTTGATTTTTTTTTTTTTTTTTTAATCCCCCCCCCGCCTTGGCTTAAAATGCTTGTGTAAGAGGCCAAAGATCCTGAAAGATGTCCTACAGACAGATTGGAAAATAAACCTTTTCCAATAATTTCTTTCATTAATTCCCTTTTTTCTCTATGTAAACTGAGTGGTTGAAAACCAATATAATCACAAAGACCCTCTAACTGGTTGAAGTTTGAAAGAGGTATGTTTATTCACCGGCAGATGGCACGGGAGTCATCTCTGAAAGGCGTGGCCACCCCAAACAAGGCTCTTTGCTCTCTATTTATTTTCCAAGATCTTACATACAATACATATGCATAACCCCAGCACCTCCCATCCCCGCTCTGTATTAAAATGAGGCTATCAGTCCTTCACGCGTGCGCAGTTCTTCTCTTGAATTGGGTTGGTGGTCTCAAACTGGGTCAGTGGTCTCAAAGGATGAAGTCAGGAGAGTCTTCATCAGGTCTCTGTGACCCTCTGGCACGATCCGAGGTCCCTTGCTTTGTGATTGATTGATACCAAGTCCAGGTGCTGGCCATTGTTCTTACTGGTTTCAATCTGTTCTTATGATGGTTCACTTACTCCACTTTTTCTATAAACAAGCTCATAATATAACAGTTAGCTCTAGCTTAGGCATCTAATAATCATTAACCTACCATTTACTAATCTAACTTACATCTTGATCAATATAAATTGCTTCTAACCCTTAGCTAAAATCTTAACTCTTTAAAATCATGTTTCACAAGTGTGATATGAGTTAGAAAGCGTCTCCAGACTTCTGAATTCACAGGTCAGATCTGAATAAGTCAATATCATGCTTTTGTTTCAACCATTTTGTCGTAGAGAAAGAAAAAGCTGTAGCTAGCAAAAATACTGAATTTTGTGGAGCTACGTGTCCTGCAGTGCAAACTGGGTGAGGTTGCAGTATGAGCTGGTATCTTCAGTCAGTTCTTCAAAAAACTTTGGGCATTATTGTTTTCCAATCATCTTTTGCAGTCAGCAATAATCATAGGATTTTAAAACAGAAAACATTCATCTGCTTAAGGCTACTTTGTCCAATAGCTACTGATACAATAATGTCACCCAGTTCATGAAACATTTGTGAGGGTCTTAATCTTGTATGATCATCCGTTTCTCCACATATCTATACATAAAGAAAAAATTGTGATGAGTCCCACTGAATAATTCTGGGACAAATAAAAGGTTCTTATTCTAAGATTGGGATAAGTAATTTTTGTAGTCAGCCTCTGTGTTTGAGGTCAGATTTAATGCTTTCAGGAAGACTTTATTAACATACCTTATCATTTCCAAAGTGGCATTCTGGAGTGTCTAGCTGGAGATATTTTGATGTCAGTGCCTCCTGTTAAATGAATATTCTCTTCTCAGCCCCACTAACTAACCTTCTATCCTCCTGCACTATAAGGACATTATTTTTCTGCCTCTGTTTTCTTTCTATCTGTACTCTAGTCGTTCAGTAATGCAATTTTTTGTCATTTCTTTCTAAGGTTCAAGAATAACTGCTACTGCCCTCAAGGCTGTGCAAAGGCGGGACAATGACAAAGGTTGCTTCCACGGGAGCCTCAGAAGTCCTCAGGACATGGAGGAAAAATAAGTCCTAGAACAGATGGCTGAAGAAAATGGCTGGGAAAAATAAACAATGAAATTCTTAGTCTTTCAGGAAAAGATGGAGATCAGCTTCATGGAGGAATCAAGATTTCTATGATAGGGAAAGGAAAAGTAACAGACAGAGGACAAGGAGAGTTACTAAAAAGGAGGAAAACTTAACTAAAATACATTTTAAAAGTTCTAATGCTTGCTGTTGTTTATCAGTATACTTAAAAACCTGCTGAGTAGCTAAGGGATCATGCACACCCTTATCCAATTGTTTGTATATTGTGTACTTGCATATAAACACACAATTTTAATTCTATTATTAACACTTTGAATCTGTATTCAGTGTTTCAGAAAAAAGGGCCAAAAATGTCATACATTTCACAGATAAAATATCTTTCTTTTTAACTGAGATACTTTCAGAATAATCTACATATATAGGACCTTAAAATTAAGCACCTGTGAAAGACTATACTCCCTGTCTTTGCCCTGGTTAGCAATTTGAGATTTTTTGTGATTATCTGAGTGAGAAAATGTCTTTGGAAAAAAACCCCGGTGATTAGGATTACTTTCCAAGTTTCTTCACTAATCTTGAAGAGATTTCTGAAAGAAAAACTTTGCAATTTGATAACATCAGTACTGCACTATGGTTTTTTTTTTTCATCTGCTGTTACTGAATTTCTAATAAGATAACTCTGAATAGGCAGAGTATCTTTTCAATGAAAGATCAGTAGCAAAACACAGACCTTCATGTAGTTTTATGAAAAAAAAGTACTGTGATTGGCAAAAGGAAGACATTTGTTTTTGTTACAGTGAGAAAGATTCTCTTCTGCTAATAAAATTGCCTATTAAAGCTATACTTGTATCATCAAAAAAACTGTGTAGTTAATGCAGTAACATTAGTCTCACAAAATAGTTTGACAGTATTGAAGCCATAAAGTGCTCAGCTGATTTGTCTCCTATGTCATCCTTATGTTAAAGAATGGCCCGATAATTCTTGCATTTAAATAACTATGCAAGAAGGATTGTTAATAAGTTTTAAATATTCTGTATCCTCACTGAAATGAAAATGCATGTGGAACAAAAGTTGTTTCTGAGCAGAGAAAAAATATCAACTAATATGGAAATCTATCTCCAAATGTGTTGTTTTATGTATAATTAGTGACTGACATTTGCAAATACTCTGTGTAGCTTCAAATGAATATGAAAATATTTTTCACTAAATCTTCTCTTCCTTTTTGAGTCACCCTTGTATAGTACTTCCTATTACCAGGTTAACTTTGGTGTCATCTTTTTCTCTTCTGTTCTCTAAAAATCTATCAATCCTCCCCAGAAAACAAGCATAATAATCCCTTCCTCTAAATAAAGAGTGGAAAGACATTCCTCTGTGTTTCTATAGACCTCTTTTTTTTATGTATGCAAACTTCCTCTGTCTCTCTAACCCAATTTTATCAATATAGAGAATTCCTTGGCAGCTATTTTGAATAACACCTTTACCAATTATTTGATAATTTTTTATTTGGTTGCAATTGTTCTGGTTCATTCAACTGTATATAAAAATGAAAAAATGGCTTGGGAAGAAGATTGTTTGTAATAATAACAGTTTCAGTTTTGTGAAAAAATACTTGCAAACATGATAAGTAAATACTTCAAAATTCACAGTTTAGAGTGATCTGTAGTATGCTGTGTTCACTGTTTAGTTGCTACTATTATGTCTTCAAGTTAAAAGCAATCAGGATGGAAACCTTGTTGTGTGATATATTTATGGCAATGCTTTTCAGTTAGTACATATGTAATTCAGTTCTGGTTTGATGCTGCATTACAATCAGTGATTTGAAGCAGTAAAAGATACATTAAAAAGATTTGGAGATTATAATGAAGAGGTAAAAGAACCTAACAGCTAAACAGGTGCAAGACTGAAAAAAAAGCCAAATGAAAAATCAGGCACTCAGGACATTATCAAGAAAAAACATCACTGGATCACTGATTTTGTAGCCATTGTGCCATATGAATATATATAAAAAAACAATTTGCACCTATACCATGCCAAATGAACACTAATATCTTATTAGACAAATTATTATATTCACAACACTTTGAATTGTTCTTTGGAGTTTACACTGTTGTTAAATAGAAATTCTATTTTCTCTGCTGAACAATGAATGAGAAGCATATTTATGGACTTAGCCACAAGTAACCTGGAAGGTAGAGAAGCACTTGATCCTGTTATTAAACTTTTCAATTTTTTAGTGTTTAAGAAGTAAAAGAGGCATTCTCATTGGCTTTATTTGTTCCTCGATTTTATTTTTAACACTGCTTAATTTCAGAATTACCTAGATTCCCTTTGCTAGAAGAAAGCATGGCAAAGATTAAGCCTGGGTGTCTGTAGGATGGAGTGGAAAGGAGCCTGGAAGTCTCCTTTCTACTGTTCTGAAGGAGGTTCTGCTGCAAAAGAGCATATTGTCCGGTCACAATTAGTGGCCTTATAAATGTGAGCTGCTCATGGGAGCATCATCAATTTTTGTGTTTGCACAGAAAATGACGGAAAAATAGTTTCTGACCTTTCCTAGTGCCAGTCGTCTCTAACCTTTAGTATTTGGTCTCACTATTGTGGTAAAGGCACACAGTGTGTTCCTCTGCCAGGCTTTCAGCACTAATGTCCACAGTACTCACTGTTTGATGAAGGCATTGGCATGAATGAAGCAGACATTAGAGCTCTTTTCTGTTTATCCAAAGGCCATAAAAATTAAGGTGGTGCTATTTTCTCTTGTGGGGCTCTACTGCTATGGAATACGGTAAAATAGTAAGTCCCTGATGATTGTTTTGATTCATCCTGTCTGTCTCAGGTACAATAACTCAGTACAGAATTTATATCCATGACTCATCCTTCTATTCTGATTATTCCTGAACATACCAACTCCATCACCAGCAGCTCTTTATCTTCAGACAATGTCTCTTTCTTGTGCAAGACATGAATGCCTCCAAGAAGAACAGCACTAAGTGATCAGAGGTTTCTCCCCTTATTGCACCTTTCTTTTTCATTTGCCCTGTAATAACCTCATTCTCTTTTTTCATTCTTTTCCCTTTTGTGGCTTCTTTGCTTTCTCGCCCTAGTAACTGCACCTCTTCATCTGTTGCAACCAAGAAGGACCATTCTCCCATTAACTCCCTTTCTGAATTTCTCATAATGCCTGCACTCAGGCATTTTGCTATATTTTCTTTTGTCAAGGTCTTTTTCTCCCTTAGGACGTCTAGTCTGTCTTCATCCATAGTTGTTCAATTGCTTTTGACAAATTTGATCATATATTTCTTCGTGAAACATTGCCCTGTGGGAGTCTCACCAGTACATCTCTCTTCTTTCTCAGGTAGTTCTGATGTAGAATCTGATCTCCCATCACTCCTTCCCTTTGGCTCTCTACTCTGTTTCCTTGATACCTACATTTTGAATGGTTTTGTCTACCTAAATGCCTCAAACTATTGTCTCTGTGATGTTAACGCCACAATTTCAGACAGCAAAGACCAGGAGGTACAAGGGAAGAAAATCTGCACTCTAATACTTGCTATCATCTCCAAACATGAAGATCTTATCCAGAAAAACCCAACCAACCAAAACACTTTGGAAAACCAAGATTTCAAAACTATTTTCATCAAAAATTGTTAAAAGTAAATTTACTGCCATGTTTTCTTCTGCCATGCTTCTTAATTTAGAAAGTTTGAAGAAAATTGTGAAAAAAAAATACTTATAAAAAGATAATATAAAGAATATTTATTAACTTTATCCCCTTCTGGGGAAAAAAGTTAGGCAAAGAAAGATTCTAAACCCAGAATTTTTAATTATGAAAGAGATTTTCCTTTAAGGAATATTCGGAAGTGCTGATTTTTTTTCTGAAATCCCACTGTATTTATAAACAATATTGTTGTGAAACTAAAAGTGAAAAATTGTTATGAAATTGGAACAATCCAGATAACTCTGATGACTTTATCCTTTTGTCACTTGGTTTACTTTGTGTTCTGATATGATTTTGATAATTAACCCACATTTTGGTTACTCTTGCAGTATCTAAAATGCAGTCTCAGGTGATATCAGAACAAAACATCAGAGGTAACAAGGACTTCCAGATGCTCAACCAATTCAGGTGTTCTAGGCTTGCAATTTTGAAATCTCATCACTACAAAGAGAACATTCAATTTTCTAGCTTTTATGTTCAGAATCAAGAAGCAGACAGGCAGTAAAAGGAGCTTAATGTTCTCTGTGACAGTCCTTTCCAACTGAGCTTTTCTTTAACATGAATGAATAGCCTGTTTTTCTTTACCATTAGTATTATTCTTCATATCAAGAAGTGCACTGCTGTAAAACAGGCAGTAAAGCAGACAACTAACTAAGGAAAATAAATATATTTCTTTGTGTATCATAGTAAAATAGATTCTTTAACTTACAATATTACAGTGTTGTGTGCTAGAAACACACACAAAAAAAACAACTTTTTTTTTTTCACAATTGCTGAAACTTCCTCATCTTTATCATCTTCATCTTTCAGAAAATACTTGCAGTAATAATAACCATCCCTCAGCAGATGTCTGAAGAACTAAACCAGAAAGAAAAAAATACAAAGACGGCAAAACACATTTACAAGTATCTAAAAAAAGGACTTGTAATAAACTATTCTTTTTTTTTGTAAAGTTAGTTTTTTTTTTTTTTTAATGGCAGATGGAATCACAATTTTCTTCACAATTTTGACATGATTCTTTTACAATTATTTAAATGTGTGACAGCAAAATTTCGGCATTTCTGGATAAGATGCTGCAACTCTTAACCTGATAATGTTTAACCATGAAAAAGGGTTAGGCAAATTTAAAAAAAGACAAACACCATACTCATTTTTCTTCATACACAGTTTTCTAAGACCACTAAGGACTAACCAAATCTCAGTGTATTAATTTATATCCTCTATGGAGTTGTTTCTGAGTGGGAATTGCAAGAGCTCTCTCTTAATGCCATACAATAGGGGAGAAAAAATTATCATCTTTTGTTAATTCTTTATTCTATAATTGGCAAAAATGAAAAGCACATTTTTGACAACTGGGCTCCTTATTTGTTTGAATGGAAAATGAATGGACCAGTAATGAAGCATAATCTGACAGATGACGGCAGGAGTTAGGACTAGGGAAGATGATTCTTAGCATTAAACCCCTGTGCAATCCTGCTTCAATAACAGAGTAATTAATCAACTGGGCCTAACATATCATCTGATTAAAACCTTCTTTGCTAAAATGGTGTAAAGCAAACCCCCAAACTGAGTGTGAGTAATCAGAGAATGAAACAGAAAGCCTAAACAATCCAGTTGGAAATCTGCCTCCCAATTCTTGCATCTAGAAAATGAGTAATTTTTTTTTTTCTTTTCTTTTCTTTTTTTTTTTTTTTTTTCCCTGAAATAGTCCTGGAAATTAGGAATACTTCCTACCTTACAGGATTCAGAAGGTTTGCCTTGAATTTGGAGAGTTGAGCAAAACAGTTAGGATTCTCATATCACTGTTTGTTTCCTGAGGCCCAACACTTGTATCTTAGATAAATGTCTGAAATTTGAATGTTGTCTAATCACCAGAATTTGGAGCCCTATAAACAGCAGGAGTGTGATTCAGAAAAACATATTTTTGGATGGCTTGATATTGCTTCCTGAAATCACATTGCATCAGTATTAGAGAAGAGACACATCTCATTTGTCCATCTTAGCAGAGTTACAGGTACTGTGTCAAACTGGTGATTGCAGAAAAATTTGAGGGCCTGCATTATATGAACACCATGACAAGATGGGTTGGGATTCAGAACTTCCATTGATGATTAGCAATGGAAAATTTCAGGTATCAGTGCCCAAGGTATAATTCCATTTCATAATCTTGACAGGCAATGCAAAATTAACCAGTAACTTACAACAGGGCATGTACTCCTGACTAATCTAAGTTGTATATATGCATATTGCAATTTGGATTGACGCATAAGTTCAGGTGAACCTATTTATTCTGTACTTTAGATGCTTTCCTTTTTTATTTTTTAATTTAATAGAACGTTCTATTTCTAGCAAAGGAATACAAATATAGGAAGTGATGAGATTAAATCAAGTGGGGTTTTTTATGAGCTTCAAAACTTTGGGCTTTTATAGAGCTTAGTGTGAAGTTTGTTTTTAATAGCATACAATTTCAGCCATTTTTTTTTTGGCGGACAACTTCATGAGATAAACAATGAGAGCTAAATTCTGCTTCTACATCTAGACAACCTCTTCAAAACCGAAAGAGATAGCCCTCACAACAGCCTGTAGAACCTGGTAACAGCTGTGCTCTCACACTGAGCATGCACTAGCTACATCTCCTTGGACCCAGTGTATTCCTGGCTTTTTGATCAACTTAATCTTGAAGTTTAGTTGTCCTAAACTCAGTGCAAACATGAAATAGTTTTGTGACCAAAATTTGTCCTTGTGCCATACATGGTAGTGGTTGAATCTCATTCCACTTAAGTTCTATTTGACCAGAAAAAAGAAAAGGTTTGGGGGGCAGAGTAGGGGTGAAATAAGACACTAGATGTGATGCCTGGGAGGTGTGGCAACCTGAAAATTTTCTTGGTAGCTCTGTGATTGGTTTTATCCAGGAAAATTGGGAAAGTTATATCTTAAACAAACTGTTTTCAGACCAAACAAGGGGAAAGGACAGTAAGAAGCAGTGTGGAGACGTGGAACACGTGGAGCAGTGCTGCTTTAATGCTAACTCTCCCGTTTTCATGGTAAGACACCTCTGCTCAGTCACAAAAAGCAGGGTCAAACGGTGGGTATATACCTAGAGGAGGTTATGGACCACCACGGGCCCCCCAACTCTTCTGGAAACTTTCCATCAGTAGATTTTGCATACCCCATAGTGTTGCATCACACATGAATTGCCCTCCTAGGGAGGGAGCTAGGTATTTCCATGCTAACTTGAACGTACAGAACCTGACAGATTCTTTGGTTTTTGGGCCTCCACATCTAGTAAATCAAGACTGCAACCCTTACTCTGATCATGGGCATTAAAATTGCAACAATCAAGCTGCTGGATCCATAGATTGCAATACCTTTCCTCTCTCTCCATTATTTACTTTTATCTCCCTCTTTCTTCCTTTTCATCAGGCATTTTCTATGTGACAATTTACACGCTTTGAGAAAGGAAACAAAATGGCCACATGCCTTCTTCCCACTGCACTTAAATTGTTTTAAAATAAACCTGCCTCATACACATACACCTGTCACTCAGTTTTGTTTCACTCTAATTCACCCCAGGGATGTATTAACAGGAACCTGAGCTACCCTGCCTCAGGCGGGTCATAACAGGAGGAAAAAGTAACATGGCACACAAGTATGAAGGAGAAAGTTTTCTCACAAGAAAGTTACAAAGCGAAAATCAGCTCTCTCAAATTCACTTAGTTCACCTAGTTCTCACAGGACAAGCAGAATATCAGCTCAGTAGCTGCAAGAGATGGCACTCCTGGAGTCCGTATTTTGATTTTCTGTGTGACAATAAATTCTTGTTGCTGTGTCCTAACTTCTGCTAATACAGACTTGTCAACAATTTGAGCATAAATCTGTGATTCTTTTATTTTATTCCATTCTCCTATTCAGCAGGGATAATTCTACATATTGGGATGATTCTTTCTTTAGACTGTGAACCTGAAAAATTCAAATCCAGAAATATCTGTAGAGTAACAGTGTTTCTCATGATTTTAAATAAAGTAACTACATAAATATGAATTATATTCGACCATCATTTCATATGATCATGGTAGCCCTGGAAGGCCAGGCAGTAAACTGGCAGTGATGAAATAGAATCTTGATGCTTAAATCAGTGTGATTTTTATTTACCACAGCAACACAGGGTGGTTATTCTGTCATATCTCTTTTTCTTGTCTGAATTTCCTTTCTCTTGCTCTACTGGAGCCATAGTGAGGCCCAGGCTATTGATAATTATTTTATGCTGATCCTCAATAGGCTGGTAAAGTGCACTTTAAAAACATTTTAAAATCACATTGCTTCGAACTGCTTTTGCAGAGCAACCACTCTTATGAAGGAATCTCACCCATGAAGACACTCAGGCGAGAGCATCTTGGATGTATGCCACACATCAATCAAATATAAGTGGTGCTTGAAGATTATTATTACAGGATTTATTTCTAGTCATCAGCAAGCAGCACTGTTCTACAGAAATAGACAAGCAATTAATTTACCATGCCCAGGAGTGCAACACTTTTTAAAGTTACAAGGGATATGATGGAAACAGTTTCCTATTATTTCAAATATAATATGGTAATATTCATAGCCTTAGCTAAATTTTATTTAAAAAATCAATACACAAAATAGACACTCACCTGCGAAAAACAATATTGGTTCCCAGTTTTTGCTTTCCAGATTCTGATATCACAACTGCTAGTGCATATATATTTAGAAAAGCAATGATTGGAGGGCAGTATTCTTGTGTCATGGCCTTCACACTTTAATCACTCTTTCCTATTTTCCTAAATAGTGAGAAGGAAAGGGTTGTTTATTCAGCCGGTGATCCCACTGCCTGTTACTGAGATCTCTGAGTCTTTAGTATAGGAAAAAATTTGAACTGAAATATTTGATACCAGCATAACTAATGGTGTAAATATATGTCTCTCTGCATAATGGAGAAGCTGAATTGTGCCAAGAAGTTTTTCCTGCATTTCAGTATTTATGCATCTAATATTTCTGTTCTAGTTAATGTGATAGGGAGGGCTACTGATCAGATTTGACCTCATGCAATGTGTTTCCGGACATTATTTCTTACACATTTTCACCATATATGTGCTCATATAACAGAGGTCAGAATTACATGTGACTAGGGAACAAGTGTACTGTTTGTCTTAGAACACAGTGATAATCTTGTGTCACTGCTTATTGGTTTCTCTTTTCCTAAATAAAAAGCTGTGAATAGGCACAAATGTAAACTTAGTGTTATCAGGTGCTTTATGACATTCTCCTTGTTTTCCTATCAACTACTGTAAAGGTTGATATTATCACAGAAACTAATTTTTTGAGATATTTTTAAATAAGATTTGTTTATTTGTTTATTCTCAGCTCTTCTAGTAGCCGCTGACAGATAGATGCCACATACATAGGTTTCCCATTACAGAGCAGTAAGGACAGAACCTGTACTGAAATGGAGGAAAGCCAAAGGCTGAGTAAATCACTCAGTCTAGAAATACTGGGTCCAAAATTTCTAGCTTTTTATGTAGTGAAAAGTTGTCTTTTTTTGGTTTTGAGCTGAGGTTTTTTGTTACTTCTACTTTTTACTTGCCTTAAAAAGTTCAATTTGATAAACTACATAATGTTATCCATTGAAAACATTAAAAAGAAATAACTAAATTGAAAACAATTAAAAATGAATAATTAATTAAACACATCAGTTTGTTTTACCAGTTTTTTTTTTTGTGTGTGTGTTTTCCTATATGTGACATTGATACAGAGATACAATCGTGGGTGTACATAGCTTAAAGAATTAATTACCAGCATCCTAGGATGTCTTCACACAAACTCGTAGCATTAAAAAAAAAAGTGTCATTCCCTGTCAGGGTGAAAAGATGCAGTGTTACAAAAAAGAAATTTTCTTACCTTCAAAATCACCCACTCTACTTAGCATAAACTGTCATGGCTCATCCCTGACATAGTCTCTGAACACTGTTTCAAAAACTTGGTTTTGGACAGTCACAAGGTCATTGTGAAAAGGAAATATTTTTAAGTAACCCTCTCCACATCGTCTGGCACACACACACATTCACCTGGCAGAGAGACAAGGGTTACACATACATATGTATACATCTTTCTCCCAATGACTGCAAGGAAAGTTTTAATTCCTGCTACCCAATGGTCTATTTGCCTTGAGTGTTTCAGAATGGTTCAATAATCACTAGCCATGTGTGCATTTTGTTGAATTATTTAAGCTTATTTCCAGAGGGAAAAAGACAGTGAGGAAGGCAACTTATTCAATGCAAATGAAAAGCTTTTGAAGCTCCCTATGGTGAAGATGTGATTACAGTCAGACAGTTAATAACCTAGACTTAGAAAAATCTGAAGGTTTTAAAACTGTCTGGCCAGTCAGTAAATGAGGTTTTTCCACACTGTTGACCAACTGCCATACATTGTAATGGTTTCAGATTTGTCTGGATTGTGAGTGGACCCACAAATGAGGAAAGGACCCCCCGCTTCATGATTTAGTAGAGCAGTTGGTAAATCTCAAAGGTTTTTTTTCTCGATTTGTGCTTGAGCTTTCAGCCTTCAATAGCGTACTTTCTACTAATGTTTTCAGAGACTATACCAGACTGTCTAGCTTTTCTGGAAAAAGGTTGATTTTTTTCATACTTTCACTCCAGAACAGACAGGATCCTTTCCCTTCTCATCACTGCCCTCAGTGCTCCTTTTCTCCTGTTCCTTGGTACAGTCAAGACCTGCTGCTTAATACATTATATGTTTAATATCTTTGGACAACTAGCAGTGAAGGGAAAAGAAAAGCAGCAGTAATACACACACAATTCTAACTCTATATATCGGTAGGCAGCACTGAAGTGTTCAAAATCCCTCACAATCAGAGGTGTGTCTGTAATCTATGTATGCTGCATGGTGGCTGGCTCAAAGCTGTTTCAAAGGGATCCTGTTAGCCAGTCACGAAGAACAGCTCCAATTTATGGGCATTCCAGTGAAATTAAGCCACTGTAGACTGCATCTGATCTCCAGCGAGCTCCATTATAAATCATCTGTCTTGATCATCTTGTCCAGTGTGCAGCCACATGGAAAGGCATAAACACTTGCCATCTGTCCAAAATGGTAGGAAGAAGTGCAAAATACTGTCCATCCTTATGTTTCCTCCCATGCAAGCAGGACCGTATGGTGTATTCAGAGGACACTGAGGATGGACTATCATGGAAGAGCAGGGTGCAATTCCTTTGACAAAAGCAATGCACCCAGAGGAGCCTGGCCAAACCATTCTCATCTGCCATGCCTGTACCTCAGAGCTAAAGAAGCCATAGGCATATTTAAATTATCTGCCAGACAGTTGGCAGCCAAGAAAACCTAAGCAATATCCATCGAGGAATGTAGCTGCAGGGAACACTTTTCACATCCTGCCCTCCAGAAGTGACCTTCAGGGGGGTCCCTTCACCACAAATTGAAGGCTCATATACTTGCACTTCCTTCCATTTTCCCCAAATGCCAGCTGAGAGCCACTGAGTCCCCTGAGATGTGACTTCAGGCCTGGCATTGTGGTTCTGCCTTCCAGAAAATGTGCGCTGTTTCCCTATTTTATGCATGACAAAGAACTTGCCATTTTCTTTCTCTTACTTTCACTTCTTTTTTTCCCCAGTTTTGGCCAAATTGCCCAGCCATGTTCAGTGCCTTAAAAACCAGTTATCCATTGCTATTGTTCATACTGATCGAGGAGGAATAAATTACCAATTCAATTTGTTTAATTGAAAGGAGACAAGCCACTCCTCGCTCTTTTGTTCATGCTCTCTCAGAACATAGATATTGCCCAAAAGCAAAAATACAGAGTTGAAATCAAGAACTTGTAAATTTATGTTAATTACACCCTATTCTTTCCAAATACTTTTTTTTTTCCTTCTGTGCAAAGTTCAGTCTTACCTCTTTTGGTTCCCCTGATTTCCTTACCCTTTTGCTGTTGGCAGATCATCCTTGTATTTTTCTCTTGACACAAGACAAGCATCAGACAAAGTTTGAGCCCTTCTGTTTTCTGTGACCATTGGTTCAGTTCTCAAGAGAACTTCAACCTAGTTTTCAAATATGCAAGGAATACTTCTTCCTGGTCAGTTTTTCCAATACAAACTGCCCCTCTTTTATCTCTGTTTGAAATGGACACTCAGAATGGCATTCACATAGTCAATAATTTAGGGGGAAAAGTTATGTCTATTGATAAAATTAGTGTCAGATTTGAATCTTCTCAAGGAATATTTTCTGGTGTAGAAGGATGTGGGAGATACTCCACAGCAGCCAATCATTTACACTAAATGTTTAGTATCAATTGACAGTACATGTACAGATCACCCCCTTTATCACTCCTTGGAGTACATACAGCAAGACATTATGCTGACCCAAAAAAGTGTGAAGTTCAAAAATAAATGGACAAGAATGGAAATAAGCTTTCTACTTCTGAAAATTTCAAAATAAAGGAGAAGTATAGATCTTTAAATGAATGAAGGATAGTAAAAAAGCATTACATGGCTAAGTATTCATGCAATTAGTTAATATAGCTATTTCTGTAAACTGGAATTTCAAAGGTAAAATATCCATTTATCTCAGGCTCTATTACACGTTGGTGGTAAGAAAAAATGCATGATGAAATGCACAACTGGGAGATCTGACAGAGCTTAACTCCAGGAAGAGATGCTCCAGGAATATTACAAACTTGATCTTCATTGAGTTTTAGAGGTCTTTTACATGGAAGATACTCAGTGATGAACTATTCCCTGTCAACTTAAAGTGAGTTAATAAAGTTATTTTAAAAAAATCCCAATCTTTTTATTTAAATGAAATGCATTTAAAATAAGCGAGTACATAAGTGTATGATGAATGTTGTATGTTTTGTGAAGTACTGTACCTGAAAATTGTGCAAACTCAATAATTAACCATGGTATGGCATTGGTTTTTCCCACAGATTGTACTCAGGGTGAGAATCGAGCCACTTATATCGAGAAATTTAATAAATCCTAACATAGAAATTTTCCTGTGCAGCAGCTTATGAAATAAAGGATCATTTATACAGGAAGAGATTTTTTTTTTTTTTCCATAAGAAATTTATTTCTTTAATTCTGATTAATTTATCTTACGGTAGACTTCTAAAATTTTATACATAGGATAAAATTTAGGGTTCTTTTACTTCAGTATAATTTTAATATTCATACATTAGCACTAGTAGAACACCTCCTGTTGTCTTTACACTTGTTAAAAGTAAAACAAAACATAGCAATAAAAATGTTTAAACCCAACAATGCACAGGAATATCTATGTGTCACTGAAAACTGTTTTGGTAAGTGAGGATCCAAATTTAGACTACACTGCATTTACCTTGGGTGGTAACTAGCTAGGATTGGAGGGAGGTTTTTTGTTTGTTTGTTGATGTCTTGGGGATTTTATTATTTGCTTCTTTATTTGGACTTTTTTTCATTTTTCTCTGAATTATGAAACCTCAATTGTAGTTCCCATTTAATTGTGAGTGTAAAATCTTCATTGGATTTGCAGTGTTTAAGCCTGAAGATCACTCTGGGCACTGCTGTCTTTTACTACCGAGACACATGTAAAGCATGTAATGAAGATGAAGCTCCCAAGCCTTCTTTTTCCAAAGCAGACATAACAAATAAAAGTTTTCTTTTTCTCTGGATGGGAAAAAGCCTGTGAATCAGATTCACAGAGAACTGAGCCAGGTGTTTTTAACCGAATCAAAAGAAATTGCAGGGATACAGTCAAAGAGGTAATCAAGCTTTCCTGCAGAAGAAAGTAAGCAACCTTCAAATCTGAGGCAAAGTTGCTGTCTTACATGGAATTGTTATTTCAAGCTGAACATTAAGAAGAACAGTCTTTTAAACAGGACAAAAATGTGAGTGATTTCTAGATTTCGAGAATTGGTTGCATATTATGCAGATTTTTGTGCTTCAAAAAAGAAAGGAATGAGCATATTCCATCTTTTAGAAGCTATTTTCCTAACTGGCAGCGCTGCATTAGAAGCCCTGATTGTTATCTTGTAGAGAAAGGAAGATACAAGTCCAGAAACCAACAGGGGATTTCTTAGGATTTTTATATTAGCCTGTAATTAAATAATAGTTCATGTTGCCTTCTTCCACTGGGAATTACATCCTTTTCACCTCACTTCTGCTAAAGCAGAGACATCCATTACGATGAGTAGCTACAACACTTGTCAGATCCAATCAGCTCCAAATGACTGAAAAGCAACTGATGTGTGCTCTCTTAGAGCATGGTTTCTTCTCCCCCAAAAGCCCACTGTCCTTTCACGTGCATGTAACAGTCAGAAGAGATCACATCACACAATGAAGAAAAACAGAAGCATATGGTACTAAGGGGCCTCTGCAGGAGAGGGCTAAAATGCCAAGGCTCACACATAAAATATATGCAAAAATATGTGTTCATATAGAATGCCAGATAGAAGCAGATGACAAAAACAGCACAGAAAGACTAAATTTTGCCCTCACTTCAGTCACCTCAGATTATTTTTTCTTCTTCTTCTTTTTTTTTTTTTTTTTTTTTTTTTTAATATTGTCTAGAATTCTCCACAGAAAACAGCAATTACAGGCATTTAACTATGCATAAGCAATCATAAAGTTCAAATTTTCAGTACAAGAAATATATTCTTCCTACTACATTTTCCTTATGCATTTAGTAAGTTGAAACAAGACAACTGACTTGCAAACTCTCAAGGGATTGCACCAGCAGATTCATCTTCTTCCTCATCTCATCTCATCTCATCTCATCTCATCTCATCTCATCTCATCTCATCTCATCTCATCTCATCTCATCTCATCTCATCATCTCATCTCATTGATATTAAATAGTATATGTAAAAGCAGAGAGAGAAATTCACTGTATGTTCTTAACCAGCATGTAACACTCGCGCTCTCTCTCTCTCTCTCTCTCTTTCTCTCTCCCTCCCTCCCTCTCTCTCTCTCTCACTCTCTCTATCTCTCTCTGGAGGCACTTCACTTACTACTTCTTCTAACCCAGATAACAGTGTTTTCTAAACTAACCAGCCTTTTAGGTGCTTAGCAAAAAAACCTAATGAGCTGAGGATTCTTCCCTCTCCCCCTAAATTTCATATTCGTAAGGTATTTCTTTTTCAAAAAAAATTCTGTGTTCAAGAACAACGCGTACTAAAAGATGTTTCTTTCATAATGTTACTATAAACTGAGGCAGCAGCTGATTCAGGAACACTGTGAAGTGCATAAACATAGTTACAAAGCTTCTTCTGTGAAGCTCTGACCAGAAATTGACCAGAAACTTTAAAATACCATTTGTTGAAGAAGTTAATACTTATTTCAGTTTGAAATTCCATCACAAAGAATGTTTAATGGAAATAGGAAATTTATGAAGACAAGATTCACCAACAGAGATGCTCCTTGCTCCATAAAATGTATCTGAAAGCATTTTGAATACCAGTGTTACGTGATGTCACTGTTTAATTCCTGTAGGAATCCATAGAGATGACATTATGCATGAAAGGGTTTAATTTCAGCAAAACTGGTGGTTTTTCTCATCCTAATTCATGAGCCTTCATACCTTAAATGACATCTTTGAAAACAAAACAAAAATCTAAATAAAACAAATACTATAAAGAACTTTGATTCACTTACTAGACTTTACTGAAAGATTTTATGTGAAATTTCTCTCTAATAATCAAAAACATGCACTCAGCCTTGTGTTGCAATGGTTCTTTCTCTAATTCAGGATATAAAACAATGAATGCATTTTTAACAGCGACCTGTGTTGATCTGCAAAGATTAAATTTCTTCTTTTAAAACATGATATAGGTCCAAAAACTAATGTGTAGGTCTAAAAGGGTTTGAGACACCAAGTGATCTTAATTTCATTAAGATTTCTTGCCATGCAAGGATGTATTGGATAGAATTAGGTAGCTTTCTAATCCAGATTTTCATCAAAACATTCCAGTATAACCAGGGTGTTAAAAAGTAGCTGTCCCAATGCCACAAGCTATGCTGTGAAAAAAATATTAAAAAAAAAAATAAAAGAAAGAATGAGTAAAACTAATGCAGAATGTTCTACATGCATTTATCAGTCAGCTGAATTTATTTTGTTATATTATAAATTAGCAGAGAAGTAATTTACTAAGGAAAAAATAAGGCTGTAGCTGTATAATGAAAAAATTGTGAGATCTGGATAATTCCCCAAGTCAAGATGCCAGTCAGCTCTGAAAATCCATGACATTTGCGCAAGAGATGGATTTTCAATAACAGAGGGTATTTTTCCTTCATCTGACAGGTGGTGATATACTCTGGTTAGGCTGTTCTTGGTATAGAGGTTTATATTCTGTTTTCTACATGTATGGCTTTTTTCACAAACATTGTAATCAAATTACATTCCTATATTATATTCCCTGTATTTGTTTATCTATTTAACTATTTTTAAAGGTTTTTTCCAAAGGAAGGAGGATGGTTCTGAAGGCAATTAGTAAGCAAGCTTGGGAATGTCATCCATACTATGGAGGTGACATTGTTAAACATAAGGAAACACAGAAAGACATTAGACCTTTTTTTAGCGAATATCTCAATTTAAAAACTACAAAGTATAAATGAGAGGGAAACCTGAATAAAAATAAATCAGTAGTTTCTAGCAAAAACTTGCAATATTGCTGAAAATATCTGCAAAGAATCACAGGATCAGTTCCATCCTTTTTCCTTATAATAACATGGATAATTTTAAAATTTTTGCTCAAGTGATGTCCTAATTTGCTAATATTTGGAAAAAAAAACCCCAACCAACTAATAAACAGTCTGTTTTACTGACAAAATTATCATTTACCTGAGACTAGAAGAGAAACATGGCTAAAAGGTAAAAAAAGGCTTGCATTTTACATCTGGTGGGAAAAAAAAAAATCTAAACTAAAATTCTTGAAGAAACTTCAAAGATTTCTATGAATTAACCCAAATCTCAGTTAGTCTGGTCACACCTTTTACCCGACGGGTAGACTAGTCAGTGGTATAGAAAGCACCTCTTGCCAGCGGCACAGCCTGATATTATTACTCTTTCTTCTATCTTCTGTTGCAGCTTCTATTACATTGGTTTTGGGGGTTTTTTTGAGGC
Organism: Hirundo rustica; assembly: GCF_015227805.2. NCBI lineage: Eukaryota > Metazoa > Chordata > Aves > Passeriformes > Hirundinidae > Hirundo > Hirundo rustica. The sequence continues at coordinate 56,691,690 of NC_053488.1, read as the reverse complement.
TTGGGCCACTCCCACAGGAAATAAACTACTTTTGAAGTGGTTATGTAAATCTGTGCAGCAAAATTAGAAGTTGCATATGTAAAATGTAAACTGACACTTTGCATGACAAAGGTATTTTTATCACATTCTTGATGTCAAGCACTTATGATATAAACCACTGTTGATTCACACCAGAACTTCTCTCTGGTGAAACATTCCATTTTTAAAAATGCTTTTTTAGGGATTACTATGACAGGGTTTTTCTCAGTGCAAACAGCAGCTGTACTTGTAAAGAGTGAATGTTCTCATTAATATAAAAACAATAAACCCCATTTTTTTCTGGTGACATCAAATTCCTGACACTTGCAATATTTCAGGTTTCTTCCTTTGAACTTCTCCTGTTCTTGAAACCTGAGGAACTTGAGTACATTGTAAATATTTCTTAAATCTTATTAGTTAGAATGCTGACAAGTGACAAAGATTTTAGGATCAAGCTAAATACAAGAGATAGAAAGTTCTTACATGCATTTCATAATTTCATGAAACCTTGTGTTACAGCTATTCTATCATGTAAGTCATAAGCTCACAGCTGCACTTATTAGCACCTTTAGATACTTGGGTTGGGGTTTTTTCCCCCAATTATTTTACTTTATGGAAAATATTACTGAAGATATTTTCTCTTTATGCACAAAATCCTATTTAGCAAAATGTAATGTGCATAGAAAGAAACAATGAAAATATTACAGTCAAAAGTAAGGACTGAAAATTCTTTAAATTTTATAATCCCCCCAAACCAACGCTGTATGGATGATCAGAGGTTAAAGAAATATAGTAAAGTTATGCCAAGTGTTATTTTTATATATATATTTATATTTATGGTTCAAAAGGGTAAAACAGGGAGGGGACACACAAAGCATGTCTTACTGTCAGGTAACAGATATGGCGCTGCAAGGACTCAGTTAAAAGGAAAACTAAAATACCCCATTATTTGAATTCAGGCTACTACATAACAATGACATATTAGGTCCTCCAAAACCAAAGAATCTGATATTGGTGCAACCTACTTAACTTCTAGAATGTAAATTATAATTTTTTAATCTTTCCAGCGGGTATAAGTGTTCTAAATTTGCTATTTCAAAAAAGTATTCAGATTTTCAGATGAAATGTATGTGTTTATTAGATTTTGTTTTATTCCAGATCCAACACTAACACATAAACCTGTCAGAATGCAGGCACTGGTTCAGAGATCAGCAGCTCTATGTCACTTCAAGGTGTCTATGTCACTGAGTCACACTGACTAAAATAATGGGCTCTGACCTTACTGCAAGTCACAAGGTGCTGAGAAATAAAGTAAGTGCAAAGAAATATCACAATTCTGAAAGGTTTCAAAATCAGTATAATGTGATTAGTTGTACTTTCTTGTGACTACTAAATTGGTATTTACATTTCCTAATAATGAAGAATGCTTTTATAACCTTTAGTCTGGAGAATTACAAAAGAAACAACCTGACTTTAAAATAATAGAAGATAAATACCCATTGTCTTATCCTGCTATACTAACCAGTATCAGATTGAGATAAGTTAACCAAATATTGATATTTTGAGGTGTCGAAACTCCAGGAGTTCATTTACTATCTTACAGCTGTGAGCTATGGATGAAGAGTTTGGAGCCGCTAAACTGGATGCCGACTGTCAGTAAAAAAAAATATTTCTTGTGAGAATCCTGTGTCTCGCTACTTCCTGGAAACTATCAAATTACCACTAAACATTATATTCCGCTGTATAAATCATGCATGATAGATATCTGAAAGTTGCCTAGCATGAAAAAAATTACATTTAAATAAATAGTCTAAACACACATAGCCTGGTTGTATGGCCTTGTTTATAAGAGAAAGAGCTTGGGAAGGGAATATAAAATACATAATTCTCAGTAGATATTCAACCCAGCTGTTGGTACGTGGGCTTTTATTCTGAAATGAGCGTGCTTCTTCTTGTACATTTAGTATTGGATGAAGCTGACCATGCAAACCATTTTCACTATGGACTATACCTCGAATTCCTACATAATAATGGAAGTTGTAGCCTACCATGCTTCATAAAAATTTCTTCCTAAAGACAGACATTATTGTTAAGACACAGGCCTAGGAATCTGCCCCTTCTTCAGCCTGTGTCAGCCAGTTATTCTTTGATGGCAGCTATGCCGTGCCATAAGTGTCCCATCTGAAAAGTGCTGACAGTCTTCAACCCAGACCCATGAAGTACGTTAGTTGTGTGCTGCTTCACTTCACATGATCCTTGGTTCAAATCTGGCAAAGATTCAGGATCCCAGAGGGCCAAGTTCTGACAGAGACACTCATGATCAGTACACATTATTTCCACTGCATGGGAAGTAAGAGAGTGATATTTCATATTTTAAAGATCTGTAGATCCACTTTAGAAAAAAGTAGCAAAAAATAACTGCTATTTGTTTAAAAAAATTATTCCAATGTGGTAATTTTTTAAAGCATGTACTAAACAAAGAACGGTTTATTCTAATTAATTATGTGCACATATTTTAGTTTCACACTCTCTTTTCACTTGACAGGTAAATGGCTGAAGACAGAAGACTTATTACGGATTTTACATCCAGCCCGTGAGGATTTGGACTGACTCCACAGAACAGGTTCAGGTCAGCTAAGTTCTTTCCTTCAAAGCATCATGGGTGTCTCTGAGCATCATTGCAAGCTTGTTCTGGCAGTAAGCCAGGCTTCAAAAGCCTTTCACTGTGCAGTCACTGGCTCACTAATGGGCAACTGCAGGCTTTCTGATTTTCCTTTCATTTCATGTGTTCATTTGACATAAATTTAATTAAACCAAATCTGGTGTTAAAGGAAGAAGAGATAAAAGTGATATGTCACAAATTAAAGAACTGTATATGATACAGGAAACATGACTTCTTTTCTGTTCCTGTAAAATATTGTCAATTTTAGTAAGCTCACTACTTAGAATCTGCAAAAAATGTGCGGATATGCATTATTAAGAATAATGTGCATCCAGGGTTAGATGAAGGTCTCAGCCCTGTATTCTCTGTAGTAAAACCTTTCAGAGAATTCTTGTACTTTCTTTCATACCCACACTTCAGGTAGTCACCTCTTCACAGGATATGAGACAAGTTTGCCCTTCTGCTGGCTATATATCCATAGTTGTTAGATAGCTCAAAAGCATACAACAGCAGAAACATGAAAAGATCACTTATTAAATATAAAAAATCATCATTTTTCAAAGGTCTCTTTTGGGTTTTACTTAAGGCTAAGGAGGTGATAGTGAAAATGAAAAATATCATGCTGTTAAAAAGGTTTCATTTAATTGCTTTGAATGTTGCTTTAGGAAACATCCAACTTTCTTTTTGTTCTTTTTAAAAGTCCTTTTTTAAAATTAAAAGAAAATTCAGGCTGGAAATATACTAATGTGAATTGAAAGGGTATTTGCAAGCAGCCCAGAGATGTTCTGAACCAATCATATTCAATGGGGTTCCAATACTCTAATTTCATAAGAATTATATATAAGTTCCTAGCACTGAAAGTATTAGCGCCGCAGGAAAAAACATGAACAGTGCAAGGAGGATCTAATGACCGGTGAGCAATTTTTGCAAAACCTCATATTTGCTAGTGTGATCTATAAGCTTTGAATACATAATTCATGTATGGGCCAAGTTCTCATGGGCAAACTGACTATTTATCATAGCACCACCTCTCTGTCCTCCTTTCCTTTATAGATGCCCCTGTTAGTCTATTTTGGGGCGTTTTTTGTTTTTTTTTTTTTTTTTTTTTTTTTTCCCAGGTGTGTGGGTGGGTGTTCAGTGATAAGTTCTGCAGCTTCTGACACCTAAGTAGAGTGGGCTGCCAATAAAGGAGACCATGCCACAACTGACTGAATGGAAGGTGTCGCTGGGCAGCCTGCACTGAAGATGAAGGTGGTTTTGTAGTGTTTTCCACGGCTGTGGTCATTGGCTGTACTCTGATTCCTGCTTAGGGCACATCACCCCTGAGAGGTCCTTGTCACCTGTGGGGGAAAGCCTCTCTGCAGCCTACTGCCTGGGCAACCAGACCTGATGAGAAAGAAACTTCTGCACAGTACAGACAAAGGATCCTTTAGTATCCTCTAATCCCCCGTCTCTATTCCAAAGCTTTTTTCACATGAAGTTCCTTCAGTATGGAAAGGAAGTATCTTTGAAGAAGATCAGAAATACTTTTGTTAGAGAAAATACTTCCAAGACATAGTAAAAATTATGAAAATAAAGTATATAGAACTAAATGCTATTGGACTACTGTAAGGTCTTTGTCCTGCCCCTGCTGAAGGATCTCCTTTTCCTTTTGTAAATGAGCTAGAAGAATAGTGCTGTTATTATAATCGGAGACTTTACTCTGAAACATGATCTTGTTTAGTTTTTAAAATCTTAGTTCTCAACTGATTGTTCTAATTTTTTGCATAGTTCAAGCCAAAGACACGTATTTTAAGAGGCAAAATTTTAATTCCTTAGCATTCTTGCGAAAACCAAAATGTATACATGAAATTAGGAGGTTTATGCTTGACTAATTAAAAAAAATAATAATAATAAAAAAGCAGGTGCTTCATTTAAACAGACAACTTGCCATCAACCTTGTTCTCAATGGGGTTAAATTTAGTGTTTGACATAAGCAAAAACATTTAGGGTACACTTTCCTAAAGCACCTACTGCTGCTTATGTGTCCAGCTCATTTTGACTTCCAGTGCACAATTCACCTAACGCTTAAGACACTAACATGTTTTTCACAAGTAAAATAATATAAGTGTATTGAAAAATGAGAATACTAAAGAAAAATTAATTACAGCATAGTGCTATCTTTGCTACAGACTGTAAATGCTGCAATCACATAGTGTGGCAGAGTTGATGATCTACTTTAAGAAAGTGCTATTTTTTATGACTGTTCTATCACTGCAACAATGTAGGCCCTAATAAAATCATACTGGGAAAGCAAGTGGCTACATCTGTTCTTCCTAGTTCAAAAACTCATATGCTGTGTGTATCTGAGTAAATCTGATAATATACAAAATTATACTTTTTTAAAAAATCTACTCTTATGTGCGATCTTGGAGATTTATCAGTTTTACTACAAGGGCTTCAGCCATAATTATTTATTGACATTAAACACATAAAGAAAGAGAGGACAAAAACATGACAGTCTACATATTGCTTTTATCTTCTTTCATAATCTATTTGAGACAGGGTTAGCAGAGTTAGGCAGAGGCATCCTGACATTTAAAAAGCTTATGTTAATCCAAAAATGCCTCACCTCTTTATAAAAATTGGGATATGGAGGGCACCATTATCAGACTGCTTTGCTTGCTGTATTTTTTTTTCCATTGAGAACATCAGCATCAGCCTGGAAGGCCTTTTCTGGAGCTGTCTCAAGGAATTTTTCTAGACCTTCTCTCTCTCAGAGTACTCCTCCACATAAGTAAGTTACTTAGAAGCTAAAATTCTATTACACTTCTATAATGAAACTAAATAAGTAAGTAATAGGTATATCAATTAGTTTCCTGGAATCTGTCATGGAGAGATCATGTATAAATCTTAAAACCTTCAAAGAGGAGGGTAAAAGTAAAATTTAGGACTACTAAGGATGAACAAGCAAGGGAACACTTGTCTGTACAATTTAAAAAAAAAAAAAAAAAAAAAAAGGGAGAAAACATGATGTAGAACAAATAGTAGCAGGTAGTTTATTTAAGCTAGTAAGACACAACAGAATTCTGGAAATATTTCCTAAGAAAAAAAAAACAAAAAACCCCCACCTACTGATTTGTGTATACATTCATCCAAAATAATGGTGTTCAGTTCAGAAACAATAATCAGATCTAGATTTTATATCCATGTATTTTGCCTCATATTTCAAAACTGCAAATTGCCCTTTATACAGCAGGCAACATCAGGGGCAGCTTTTATTCTTTCTGAACATTGGGGATCTCAGAGTACTTTCTATGATGTAGGAATGCATATACTACTGCTCTTTCTTTGCAATGTGATTTCTAAATATAGAATATGTAAAATATTGTACATTTCATATTTAGGTATTCTATCTTTATTTTCCTTCCTGACATGTTAGTGGCTCACAAATTAGAAAGGCCTTTAAGAGATATAATAAAACAGTATAATTTCTCTGTTCACCTCTGAAGAAAGCTATGGTACTATCTGCCAAGAGTTTGGGGATTTTTTTGATGACACTATTGGCTGCATAACAAGAGCAAAATATTATTATTACTAGAGAAAAGGCCTTTTTCCCCCCCACGTTTTCCATTAACTCTACTGTCAAATGTGAATACATGTTTCAGATTTTTCTATTTCCTTGTCCAGCTGAACAGCCCAACTGTTCTGCCTCTTCTGCATTTGTACTTTGAAGTAGAAGTCAATAATATAGATAAGGGTAAGGAAGGGGAATTTTCTATGAAAACTGCATATCCCTCCCCTTCAACAAAAACACAAAGGCTATTTATATCAAACTCGCTGTCCCTGATCTTCAATATGTTAGTGACATTCTCACCTCCCCTTCAGCAGTGACACTGTAGCAGGTCTTCACCCATTGTGCTTAAATACAGTCTTTTAGCAAAACTCTTGCTCCTGTCCCTTGCCAGAAGGCGTGATTTATTTTAAGGTTAGGTGGAGGTAGGCACTAAAGAGCTGTTACTGTACACTGACATCAGGAGTGGGAAGCTAATGATTTATGGTAAAAGTGGTGCAGAGAAGCTTCAGAAAGTCTTGAGAGTTCATCCAAAAGCACACACCCCACCATTTGTTTTAAACCATTACTTAAAATAACTTTTGTACCGAAGGGTTAACAAAGCTCCACACAACATCCTCGCAGGAGGAAATGTTTTTTGTCAATGTTAAATTTGGCTTAAAAATATGTTCCCTTAGAATTTTTACAGAATGAAAGCCTAGGATTTGATACAAAGCAAGGGAAGTAACTGGTTTCAAAGGATTTCGAATAATGACTTTGTTATCTCCTGATCAAAAGTAGATGACTTGCTTCCTGAAAACACACTACGTTACCAAGCAGAAATACCTGGTTCAAGGAAGTCTCAGGGAAAAGAACTGAATTTTTTTTTCAAGATTTGATTATCAAGGTCTCCATCTGAAAGCATATAACATGATACCTTTAAGTAGTGAGAAAGGCTTTAAGCAAGAGAGACAGGAATGTTTACATAAATGTGATAGGAAAGGAAACTCATGTTTAAAATACCCATAAATCAGAATAAGTAGAGCACACATGCAGCAGTACTCTGAAGTTTCACAAATTACACTGTTATCACTGTCTTTTCATCTCTCCTACTGTGTGGTTTAATCACTTGTCTTTAATTGGACTATAAAGATATCATGTCAAGGACTATGTTTTCCTGTATGCATTTTTACAAGACTTAGCCCAGTAAATATTTATCTTCCTGGGACATTAGGGTAATAGTTCAGAGTAATCTACACGCTATTTTCAGAATATTATGTAGCCACTTGCAAAGCTGGTCAGATAATGACGATATCTGAATAATTTATTTTAAGCAAAAGGTTCTAATTAATCAGATAAATTGCTGGCAATTAATAATTTAAGAAATCTAACTGTGGGGAGCAATCTTTCACTTGCAGGAGAACGAACCTGATGACCCAAGATCTTTCCAATTTCTAGGAAATAAAAATTTTAAAAGGTCAGTGAAAACTGAGAATTTTTGCATAACCCTATCTAAACCCACAATTTTCCCAAGTGCAGATTAAGACGTGAGAAAGAGCACCATAAGGATTCCCAAGGGACTCAGAAAATGGAAGCTGTGTGCCAGTACCTCTGAAGGATGGATTTTCCTTCATACATTGGAGAAAAGCAACAAAGTCAGATTGTATTTATTTCCTTCTCACCTCACACCATATAAGAAGCTCTTTCCTCCAAAGCACCATATACAACAAATTTGAAATGGTTACATGATTGCATGTACAGCAGACCTATCTCCTACACATAAAAAATGCTTGCATTTTGGCAACTATGACCTCACCACCCACTTCCTCTGTTTTGACACCACCCCCTCCCAAAAAAATGCAATCATTTTTAATTCTGCACATTTAATTAATTCACATAATAGCATATTTCCAAAGTGAATTGAACACATTTGTTCAATGAAATGAGCAAAAGTATGATCTACTCAGAAATATTTTGTGAGCAGAAGGCTAAATTTTCTTGAACGTATTAGCTGCTACACATTTTTCACTTAGCACTAGTTAATATCCAAATACTGATCTTCTCTGTATCTGGACTGGGGGCTGAACCAATCTGACAACTAAAGCAGTTGAACTGTGCTGATGAGCTCCAAAGAGAGACAAACATCAGTCCCCATTTTGCTGGTGTGTGCTCCCAATAGACGTTTATGCATTAGATCTATTTATCAGATGATACTTTGTGTAAGCCAAGACATAGCCTGTCATCATAATAGGATATATCACTGAAATGGGAATATGAAAGATTGCTGCCTTATGAATAAGATATTCGTACCAGAACACAAACATTACCATTTGATTTATCTTCAACACTTTTCTTCAATATTTTTAACCTTGTATAAACAAGAGAAGAAAAAATATAAGGAAGATATATTCACAGTTATGCAGAATATCCTCCTCCATGTAGGATTACAAAAAATGCTTCCTCCATTCAAGGTTACAAAAACAAAATAGTTCTGTCCTCTGCTCACGTTCCAGACTCATTTTCATCCTGAGAGATTTAGGAGCTGTTTATCTGCAATCCCAGAGCATTGCCTCTTCCTTGCAATGCAGTGACTACATTGTGTAATGAACTTTTAAACATTCTACTACTGGTAGGTACAGAAAGAGATTGCATCATTGTCCCCATCCCAAATTCCATTATACATACGTGTTTCTATTTAGCATGTTAAACAAGAATTTTGAGGAAAGAAGGGGTGCCTCTGTTTAAGAGGATATCTCTTTGTGTATTTTCCTTTCTTTTCAGCAAAAAGCCATGAGAATATGTACTGAATGAAGATAGAATTACCCAGCCTTGAACTAAAGTTCTGTTTCTAAGTCAAAAAGGTATTTTGATATTAGAATTATGCTAAAATGGCAAAGAACTATTATAGCGTGTTTACAAGTCCACAGAGTGTGGATGAGAGGGCAGATTGACAGCAGATCTTTTGCAGGACTGGGACCCTCAAAAGGTTTAACATGAAAAGGACTTTCTGTGAAAACCCTCCAGTTATACTGGCAATAGTTCTGAGGACAAATTGTAGATCAGTTTATAAATTTCCTGATTCAAATCCTTCTATTCTTCCCTTACTTCAGAAAGTTTAATTTTCATAGGACTGAAATACTTCAGCATAACTAAAGCGTTCAGGCTTTATGTGGGGTAGAAATAGTGAATGCTGAGCAGGAATTGTTGATGATCATCTCATGCATGAAACCTTATGATATATTAAGCATATTAATTTCATTTGTTATCTATTTTACTGAAATCTTTTCCATGTTAAACCCTGATGTAAATGTCGGGAATTACATGTAAGTAAATGTCAAGGAAGAAATATTGGTACAATAGGAACCAGGAAACCAAGAACTGAAGGATATTTTCGCTTAGAATTCACTATCATGACAATTAGTTTTTTAGTCACTAAAAGACAGTGAAATGAACAGCAATAAAATTGAAAGAAATATCCATCATGAGTATCACAAACCTTGAGCATTATAGTTAGATATAAACATGTGGAAATATAGTCGTTTAGATAAGAAAACAATCCCATTTAAAGTGTTTCTAAGCAATGAAAAAATATTTTGGTTTTAGTACTAGTTTACTTCTAAGACAACACACAAGTTGGATCTGAATTCAGAAAAAATGCTTGAAATATTTAGACAAAAAAAGGTGAGAAAAATATAAAGGGATTTTCTTATTATCAAGGGGAAGATAGATAAGGCAAAAAAAATTGCAAGACAAAATAAAACAAAAGAAAGCAGGAAAAAAGGACTCTGTTTGCATTTTATATCGACAACCAGTGAAAATTTTAAAAGCTGTTAGCAACAGAAAAAAAAACCAAACCGTTTCAGAAATATTAGTATAGAAACACTTCTTGAAATGGGCTATGGCATTTCTAAATTCTATACATTGATAGCACATTTTGTGCAAATTATATATTTCATAAAGAGCAAGCAGAAAACTCCAAGTAATCTATTGCAGAAATTATTAATTTGCAAGAGAGGTATGCAGTAGAGTATTTTGAGTTCATCCTTCAGCAACGCTCAGATTAATTTTTAGAATAATTTAGATTTAGAATAATTTAGGCCAGAGATGTTAGTTCTACAACCTTTTGCAATGGTTACTGTGCATTTCTTAGATTGTTACAAATCTGAGTTCTGTGAAAAAGTAAGTGTAGCACAAATAATCTTGTGATCAATAATGCAAAAGTGCAGTCAGTTTATGTTTTCCTTTGGTTGGCAATTCCTCCATTTTACTAACTCATAAAAGCTTAGAAAAAATGTCTATACTAGGATAAAAGACCAAAATGCACATTAAAATTGTTGACAAGGAATTAAAACACAGAGATAAAAAAATTCTCTTCATCTCCTGAAATACAGTTTTTATGTTGAGTCTATAGGTCTGTCCAATCACTTTCCCAAGTGAGTTTCACAGAACTGTGGCTGACATAGTCTGTGGATCTAAATGAAAGGGCAAAAATCTGGATGAGAAAAGGACCATAAATACAGTATTTCTTCACAGATTTTAGCTGAACATCAGGCTTCAGGGCAATATTTTAACAAAAACTCTCTTAGATAGGGATGTCTGAAATTACTAAAAGCACTTGGGCTAAGAATGTCAGCACTAAAAATACAGAAGTGGCTGGAAATGCTGTTGTATGTCAACCTTTATTTGTCCTTTAAACCAAGAGAAAAGAACAAATGTATGCCTGTAGGCCAAAATGCAGAAGCTTGGGATTTTTTTTTTTCTCCTCTCCCTCGAACTTATATGAAATTTTTACAATGAATTGTAATAGGAGGTTCAGATGACAAAAATTACAGTGGTGTAGCCAAGAAAAATACCCATGGGGCTTTCTGCTTCCCTTGTGCCCAGCCTGAACTATCAGATCAGCCTTCTGGACTCAAATGCAACACTGTCAATAGGAATACATCATCTTTTTTTTGTGGTATAGAAGAGCTGTCGGTTGCAATTCCCATTATTCCAAGGCCAGGATTTTCCATTAGTGTAGCCACCTGCTGGGTTTCTCTTCTCAGGTTTAATGGAGTCTGAATTTGAATTTATCACCATCTGTGGGAAGACAGGAAATGAGAGGAGCATCACTAATTCCTTTCTTCATTTACTAAGCATAGGCATAATCTTTATAAGGAGATAGGCAGAAGCAGCAGTGATCAGGGAGACAGAGAGAATATTTTAACTCATATTGACATCAGAGTTCCAGACCAAGAAAAATGCAGTCTATTCGTCAGTCAATTCCAGCAATAAAATGAATGTTTTAATTTCCTATGTAATGTACCAAATCATGCAGATATGGAATATTATTTCATTTTTGCTTTCAACGTATCTAAATACTTAATAATTTAGTTTATTAAAAAAATAAAATTAAGAGCTTGGACTATGAATAAGTTCTCAGGAAGAATTAAGAATACTGAATGATGATTTTTAATAAAAAAGGACTAAAATAATCCATTTGCTTTTTTTTTTTTTTTCTTGTTTTCCTGTCCCAAAAGAAAAATCTGAAACAGAAACATTAGGGAGAGGAAATTAAAGCATTGAATAGAAACAACTGTTCAAAGGCAACATGAAAATCAAAAAATGAAATAAAAAGGAGAATTTCTGTATTATTATAAAAAAGAATATGTTTTTATTACAGAACACCCAAACTAGATGAAATTGATGTTGTTTCCTTCTTATATATTACAAAAAAGGCTCCTTGTGATGCTTTCATACAACACTGAAGCTCAGTTTGGAGTCATCAGAGGTCCAGGAATCACAACTCCAATTGCCTAACTATATCATTTGTTGTTGCTACCTGTTGAGGTTGAGGTCTGTGTACTTCTCTGGTTTGAACATAATTGCTACCTTAGAAGGAACAGAAGAGAAGGTGGAAGTATAAAATGTATATTTCAAGAAACCTCATGTGATGCCTATTTGCCCTTATCAATGCCCCTTATCAGGGGCACTGACATCCAGTCTACATTTGTAAAAGGGTTTGTTTGAGTTCAAGCCTTTCTCATGATCTTTTTTATACATGCTCCATGTTTATAGTATTTGGATTTATGATTTTGAACTTGTGAGGTTGCTCTCTTGTCTTATGGGTCAACAAAAGGATTTGACCAACCTAGATAATTTAGAGGAATGCTATTTATTGCTGTGAACAAACAATTCCAAGTGGAAAAAATACAGAAACCCCTCCAAACAAATAGCAATGAAATGTTTTATCCCCTTCCTTTTCTTTTTACTTTTAAACCACCTACATTCCTCTTCTATTGAAGGAATTTTTGCATTTCAGTATAACAAAATAAAAAACCTTTAAGTGTGTGTTTCTGGTGAAAATCACATGACATTGGGTCCATAATGAGGCAGAAGACAAAATAATTTCTGATTGCTTGAGGTCTTGACAAACTGGATGGTTGAGTTTAACTTGTTTATTGCAAGTTTTGACTGTTAACTGATTTGTCATTTGTTGGAGACCTCTTGGTCTTCTCATACCATCAAATGTTGCAACATTGGCTGATAATACTACCCTTTGCTTTACAGACTAAGTTTAGCCACAGAAATGACTCCTAGTAATTCTTATACAATTTGGTTCAATTATAATTGCCTCCCATTTTTATCTTATGCCTACTGTGGATTTGTCCAGGCTTAAAAATCAATAGTGAAACACTACAGTGTGCATGTTGCTGAAATGACAGCTTTGCCATTAAATATTATGAACTGCCTTTGACCATAAGCATTTTGAAATTTATTCACTGTTTTTAATTTATTTCTTATGGGTACGTTATTGCATGACCATAAGGCACCCTAGAGGTGGGTAGAGGGTACATTTAAACTACCTCAAAGCTTTTTTTCTGAAGCCGATAGAGAGTTCAGGTTGCTGCAGTGATCGTTGAGTCACCAAGAGGAAAAAAAAAATCCAGCAAAATAATTAAGAACCTAATACATTAAGAGAAAATAGAGATTTATATTCCCGGGGGAACTGTAATTAAGGCTTCCTTGGCTTCTGATTTAGTAAAGCTGAACTCTACTGGAACTTTTTCACCCAATGGAACTATTTTTATTAGTGAGTTATTTTTTATCTGCTTCTAGAACTAAAAGGATGTTGAGGACAGAAATGTTACCTATTCATTCACTGAAGAATTTATAACACAGTTTGAGCATCTTGCTTTTAACTGACTCTGTAAAAGCATCTAAGTCTTGATAAATGACCACTCCAAATCTGAAGAGATAGGAGTATTTTAAAGGCTTGTGTATGTATGAAAGATTCAGAATCCAAGCCTGCACCTGATCTGCACGCACAAACCTTAGTATCAGGGAAGAAAAACAAGGAGAAGACAGCAAACTCAAGGGGTAGTTAACCGTGGCTTGCCTGTTTTGTATGATGTCACACATATGGTGATTGTTATTCATACTGAGGGAGGCAACTTTAGTGATTCAAGACTACCACAAGAAAATCTGTCAGCTCTAGTTAAATGAACATTGTTATTACCTCAGGTCAAGCAGATGGAGGGCAAACTTCTCTGCTGGATTCTGCTGCTCTTTAATTAGTGTCCACATTTGTTATGTCAACATTATGCATCACATTTAGTTTAAAGGTTTGTTTTATTCCTAATGCAAATGCTTATAAAATTGCATTTTCTACATTCTAAGAGTTGATCTGGAAACTGGGGACCTGTGATGGATGTAGGTTCCTTCAGTTACATTTTGGAAGAAAACAGTCAAAAGAAAATGTGTAATACTTCCATAGTGTTACACATGTGTTCTTCTTCTGTTGTTGTTTTGTTTTGTTGGGGTTTTTTGTTGTTGTTGTTGCTGTTGTTGTTGTTGTTGGGGGGGGGGTGTTTTTTGTTTTGTTTTGTTTTGGTGTGTGTTTTTTTTTTTTTTTTTTTTTTTTTTTTTTTTTTTTTTTTTTTTTTTTTTTTTTTTCCTTGAAATAAGTCTTTAGTACATTTTTAGGAACTCTGCCCGTCAGCAATTCTTTCCAACAGGGAAGGGAAATGTTTCTTCTCTGTATCTATAATGTTATATTTATGATGGTAAAACAAATAGATTACAATAATTTTGCATTCAGTAAAACCTTTTGCTTTGTTTTATTCTGGAGAGAAAAAAAAAATTGCGGAATACTTACTTGAAAAGTTCTTTCTTCACGCAGAAACCATGAAAATACAAACAGGAGAAGGAAAAGAAATGTAATTGTCATACTATGTGTGCAGAGACTCTTTCATGGGAGATATTTTTAAAAAATATAATTAATAAAAAGCCCAGACAAATGCTTCATGTTTTTCACTTAATTCTAGGAAACAAAGGAAATCTTTCAGCAACTGCCAAAATAACAGATTAAGAAGACTGATGTTTCACAGAAGCAGAAAATAAAAAAACAAACAAAAAATCTCCACAGTGCGATGTTGTTAAAAGGTTAGCAAGTTCATATTTGCTTCTCTGAAATCAGTGTTTTACAATGTTTGCAAGCACTTAATATTACAAGTTTCTGGGATTTATAAGGAGGAATTTTTCTGGCAATTATGCATTAAGGAATCTTTTTCATTTCCTTTGTGAGGTTTAGTCCTTATTTGTTGGTTGTAAAACCTGCCTTCAAAAGGGTTGATGTGTTGATTACATATGGAAAGGGGTTGTAGACAGGCTGTGCAAGATATGTTTTATGTGGTCTGTAGTCTTAGGAGAGATCTCTTTCAATGAAGTGACTATTCGGAAATGAATAAATTAAAGGTCACAGTGGCCCTTTACATGTGGTCAATGTTTCCTACAAAATAAAAAGTTTTATCTCATGTAGTCTCATTAGAATAATCACTTCCTTTTATTCCTTCTTTTACATTATCCTTCCCACCCTACATGCTCCTCATAAAAAGGAAAAAATAAAAGAGAATTTTAGAGGATCAGATATAGATGTCAAAATAGCAATAAATTTTGAACAGATTTCCTCAAATATACTTCCATAATCACAATCTGTACAGATACTTATCTCAAGATTTATTACAAGGACACATTTTTCAAAATATTTATAAATAATATAAATGTTCTTTATGATTTTAATATTCTTTAGCTTGTTTACATATGGCCTTTTATTATTATAAAAGTTTCCATTCACTTCTTACTTGAATTCTATTTTGTAAATGAGGGATCTCTCCTAGTAAAAGCAGGATGGATTTTGTTGGAAGTCAAGAAAGGAAACTATTTCAAATCTGGAATGGAATTACAGGAAAATCAACATAAATATGCTCTTTCCAATTCAAAGATACTTGGCTTGATCAATTACAGAAACCCAAAGAAAAGCGTAAGAACCTGATTACATAAGAGATGAAGAATTTCCATTTGACATCTTAGTAATCCTTCAGGTTGACTGGCCTGAGAAATTCACAGTGTGTAGACAAGTTTGTTCCTTGTCTCTCGTCTCTGCAGTATTTTGCATTTCATTGGTGCCCTATCCCAATTCTGCTTGCTATTCCTGGCCCCACTGTAGCCCGCCTCTGCTGTCAATCCCCCCTGCCAGCTCTGGTCAGCCCTACTTACTCCTGTTTCCTACTGCTAAGAAGGTTATTGGAGGAAAATATTCTACCTATCTTTCCTTTGCTCTAGTTGTCAAGTGTCTTTTGGAGCTTTATGTGTCCTGAGATTAGGTTATACCTAGGAAAAAAATCCAGGATGTAAGGAAAAAAAGAAGATTCCCAGGACCATATTTTTACTAGTAATTTCAGCATGAAGTCCTATACTTGAGACATCAGAAAAACTAAATGTCAAGAGGAGCGAATAAAGAGAATGAGAGTCTAGTTTCTACATGTCATGTCTAGAAACATAATTTATTTTTGTCCAAAATGTTTAATAATAGCATGACATTTGATGATACTGGAACGATTTAATTGCAAGTATCATGAAAAATTTGGATGTTTCCAATCTCACTAATCTCCATCACAAGTCATACCATCTCCTCAGACTAAAAAAGTACATAGAAGGCTGCAATTTTGAAAACCTTAGTATATTGTCAATTTCCTTTAGAGGAAATGGATATACATCAGGTTTTCCAGACAGTTTTTCCAGACAGCTGTCATAGAAATAATAATAATAATAGTAATAATAATAATAATAGTAGAATTAGTAGTAGTAGTAATAATAATAATAATGATAACCACACACAGCCATGTAAGATGTTCCTACAAAAAAAAAGGAATTATTGTTTTGTAATGTGACATTTAAAAGATGGATCAGATAAATTAGAAGGCAGTGATTTCCAGACTGAAGTTCCTAACTGAATAGCTTCCTCTGTTGACCTTCCTACTGAATGTTTATCTCAGTTTTATCTGCACCCATTTCTGAAGTCTTTTATCATATCTCACTGTTTATTCAGTAAAAAAAACTTTGTTCACTCCTTTGCCACTGAAACCTTGCTAAAGACTTGAAAAAATACCTGCTTATTAAATTGTCCCAGGTTTTTATCAAGTGCATATGCCTCATTAATTTTCCCTAGCTGGTATTTTTCCCTCTGCACAGGTAAAGGTGTTTGGGAGAAGTTGTGAGAGCACTTGCACAGGGAGCTGACGTAAGAACTCTGTCAGTACAAGGTAAGAAGCTGATTGCCAGTTACACCTTTTGGATTACTTCTGGAGGTTTGAAGATCAAATGGAGTCATAATTTTTCTATTAACCTTTCAGAGAGTTCTTTAATTCTGATATTGTATATGAAGCATGAACATTGATATGTATCTAGTAACTTAGATGTTTTTACTGATGGAAAATGTTGATAAAGATCAATAGCATATCAAGAACTGTTTTAAAAGCATTTGATGTCATATATGGCCTCTAGTAAAGTCATTACTTTTTCACCAGAAAAATGCCATGGAATGTAACCTTGCCCTTGAATTAAACATACAAATGTATTTAATACTGAAGCTAAATTTGAATATGTAGGTACAAAACAGAAGGATACAAAACACATGTTTTGCCTGTGAACAATCTTCATTATATATTCTTCACACCTGCCCTGGTCTTCTGTCCAGACTACTTACCCTTTATTCCTCTTGGAAATTCCTAACAAGGGGAAAAAAAAAAAAATCATTTTAAAGCACTAAACAATTGATATCACTAATTTTGTTAAGGAAATAGTTTGTCATTGCTAAGACCAAAGAACTCTAATAGATTCTGTATTGCTAAATTACTGTAATTCACAAGATTGTACTGGGGAGATATTTCACAGAGGGTTACAACATTACTCAAAATATTTTTAATACAGCTCAGCTGATTACATCACAGTTAAAACTTTGCTATTGCAATTTTAAAATTCAGTAAATACACCAATAGTACTTTTCTTGGAAACTGAGGCTTCAGATCAGTACATTTCACAGATTCTGAGGCAGAGGGTCCTTGCTTAAAGAACAAAGAGACTGTGGAACTAAAAAAAAAAAGTTACAGGAAGAAATTATAACATAAATACTCAGACAAGAGCCTATGGAATTAATTATGTGAATAGAGAAAGATGCATTTTAAGCATCTGTGCTTAAAAAGAAATGTTGGACAGTAGGAAAGATTATTTTCAGTGTCTACTGGCAGTGGATCAACGGCATCAAAAATGGAATGTGCTGGTCTTCAAAATTATGTAAACCCATGGGGTTTTCTAATGACCACAAGAGTGTAAATATTGCACGTGTATTTAAAAGCAATTTTTTAGAAAAACAAATTAAGATAAAACTGTGTCAAAACACCATTTATCAAAGACTAGGAGGTTAAAGATATATATATACAGCAACGTATATATGTATAGAGCAAGAAATATGGGAAGAGGGGAAGGGAAAGGAACATTACAAAGATATTTAAAAGGCAGCTAGGAAAGAGTAGCAAGTACAGGGGCAAGTTGAAAAGGGCAATTCTAAAAGGTGGCTAACTCATAGGAACAAGATATTTGAGGCTAAGCTAGATGGGTATGTTGGGAACTCCATTCACTCTCACTAAGTCACATAAAAGAATTACAATCTTTAGCACCTTTCTACATTCTAAAATAAAATCTTATATTACTTCCTGGGGGTATTTACAAGGAATTACTTTCCCTAAAAGACAACCTGTCTTCCTTAAATTCCAAGACTAATGACAATATCAAACTCGATTTTTACATCATGTGAAAAACCCAATAGTTTCACTCGCAGCTTAGAGGACTCTGACTAATGTCACATTACTGTATTTCAGGGGCCATGGGCAGGGAATGATACAAGTTTTTCTGTCTACACTGATCATTAGCATTAGAACTTTCTAGTTTTGTAACCAGAACAGGTTATAACTCACTGAATACTCTGTGAGCTGCATTTTCAAAATGAAAAAGTAGTTGTAATTTTAACTGGAATAAAAGAACATATGTATATGTATATGTATATGTATATGTATATGTATATGTATATGTATATGTATGTGTGTGTGTGTGTGTGTGTGTGTGTGTGTGTGTGTGTGTGTGTATATAAATACATTGCAGAACCTAAAATCCCAGTCAATTAAGGTCAACAAGGTAAAAACCTAAAAATTTACAAGCCATAGTGCATCAGTCCTTGCTGGACTCTATCACTGCCATGTGGAGAAGAATTTTTATTTCTCAAATTAATGTATTGGAGAAAACAGAGAGCTTGAAACAGCTTATTTTTTTTTTTACTAGTATTTTCAAATTAGAGGAACACCTAAAGATTAGCACTTTGAACTCTGAAGCTCAATTACAAGATAAAAATTGCAAAAACAAACCTCAAAAATAATAATCATATTATAGCAATACCCTTTTGTCAAGTAATACAATGCATCAAATCAAAGTAACAGAGGAGACAAATTCTTAAATCGATTTTATAGAAGTCCCTTCCACTGCTATTAACTTGCCCTGATAGATGAAAAAACAAGGTATGTTCACAGACATCGCCCAAATGCTTCAACACTATCTACTGAATAGACTTAATTTGACTGTTTAGGATTGTTTATTAGGAGTTTGAAGTTTCTTTAAAGTCTGGATTTTTTTGAACTATATTGACCATTCGGGAAAAAAGTATTTAAATTTTGGTAAATATTTATTGTCAAATATTTAACATATTTCTGACTCAGTTTCTCCCTGCAGATCTTTTATCCATAACCTATTTGTTAAAACAATGCCTGTGTTGTGCTGACTTGCATGATCCCTCTTCTTCTGTCTGCCTCTGTAACTCTTCTGTGTTTCTATGAAATCGTCAAATCATCTTCTGTGTTTCTTTAATCATCAAATAGACTGCCTGCCTGCTATACAACAGCCAAAACAATATCAGGTCAATGGTTCAGTTCTCTCTCCATTGTCAGTAGTCCTGGTGCTTTGCCACTCTCAGAGTATTCTCATTTTAGGCCACACACTTCGGTGCTGCAGTAACAGAAGCACTAGCAGGAGTGTTTTAGTTCATGCCTTATGTATTTCCGTTCTAAATTTAGTTATTGTGTTGCTTTTAGTTTAGCCAGAGAGGTAATTTAAACACTGTTCCTATCTTGAAAGAAATTTCGGTCTTAGTGTCTGCTTCAGCAGGATGGAAAAGCATGTGCCTAGAGACTAAATAAGTAGTTATTAATAAATTCATACAGAACTGAAAAAGAGAAGAAAAGAGAAAACAAAGGCAGAATGAGTAAAATATACACTCCAGCCCTGTACTTCTGCAATACAGTGTCATGAATAAGAAAGTGTTCAGACTGCAATCTGCTTAAACCAGAATCATGGAAGGTTGGAGCTAAACAGCTTTCCAAAGCTTAAAAATTGCTTCTTTCTTATAAAACCTCTGATTGGTATCTTATAACATTGTCCAGTCAGTTAGCAATGATCAACAATAACCTGATCACGTGCTAATGTGCACACAGTGATATTATCTACTGTTCTCTGAAACAGCTAAGAGACTCATACCATCCCTTTTTCATCAGAATGTAACACTGAAAAAAAAATACTTGCGTTATGCTGTTCATCTTACTGTCTGCTCTACTCTCCTCATCAGTAATCTATAGATTATTGGGAAACAGTTAGAGATGTCAGTCTGTAATTTCAGAATTCTTGATGTCTCCAGACCAGAAAGAGCATTTAAAGCTCCCCTAAAAAGCACAGTCTATAATTTTGCTCCTTAGGCATAGGAGATCAGTGAATATCACAGCTTTACCCTTGTAAAGCACATATATAGAGAAAATAAAGAGTTTTCTCAGCAGGGAAATGAATTATACTTTTCACTTCTTTTTTCTCTGCAAAAAGAGCTCTAAAAGATTTTTTAATATATATACAAGGTTGATAACATTGACATTTATCTGTTGTAATGAAGAAATATGTATATTGTTATATATATTACAAACAAACAAATAAAGTTTGTAATATATATTTTACAAGAAAGATGTGGTTTGGAACATATGTAGAGATCAGAAGACTGCATGAACTCAGTAATCAGCAGATTACCAGTCATTTGTCCACTGAGAATAGTTAAAGAACCTTTAATAACTTTAAATACATGCAGATATTTTTCAGAGTTGTTGTCTAAATAAATAATAGCTAAATTAAAAAAAACTAAAACATCTGAGACTGTAAGTGTTGCCAGACAAACTTTTTGCTCAGCTGATTTTAATACAATGCCTATTTTGCAAAACCATCAGCCTATGGAACTGCACAATCAAAACTGTATTAAATAAACATCAACCAAGAAGAAGCTCAAAATGATGAACCAGCCTTGGTATGCCAATTCAGCTCCGTAACTGGAAAGTAACACCAGTTATCAAGCAGTCAGCTATGACTTTGGGGTCTGTGACCACTAGAGACCATCAGAGGGACTCCTGGGACAGATGAACACATACACAATGGGAAGGGAACATATGTTAGTGATTTTTGGAAAATTATTATTATATGTATGTTTATTCTTGGAAAATCAATGAATACGTATGTAAAACACAGTATATATATGGGTGCTTTTCTATACCTGAGATGAATGACAGGTGAAGATACACTCCAGACAAGCAGAGCTTTAATAAACATGCCTGCTACTTAATGCTGTATTGTTGTTAAGGAGTTTTTGACCACCTTTCAGTCAATTTCTGGCAACATGGAAGGTACTCTACTCCAGAATTTCAATGTATCTGAGGGATCACTTGGTCAAGTATTGTTGGAATTGGTGTCTGAAGTACACTTTGAACAATCACAAAAACTGGCCCAGGTCTGGCACCTTAAATTATAAGATCAGTATGCAATCTCTAAAGAAAGGGGGCATGTGTAAACAGAATATTCCTTAGGTGAAATCAGACAGCAAACCTAAACCTGGCTCTTCAAGCCATCAAGCTCATGACCTTATATAAAGATGAAGAATCCCCCTGAAGCAGACCAGGGGATTCATTCTCATCTGAGTCCCTGGTTACATTATTACATTATTGCATTATTGCTGGGGAAGGAAAAGATTGTTTTTTTTAACTGATCCGAGGGCAACTTACTCACTATTATCAGAAGCTGTAAGCACTGTGGATGCGACAAGGAGGAAAGGCAGTAGGCTTTTTTTACAACCATTACCATCTAAATTAGGAAAACAGTGGGGGACACACCAAATCCTGTGTATCGTGGAATGGCCAGGGTCCCTTACAGGAAGAATCTTGTTGAGTAACTTGGATACAAAAAAAAATGCTTTGAAAATGGAGAAATAAAATTAGAAATTCAAAAATCTAACATAGTGTGAGCAAGAACTTTTATACTGTAGGAACAGGTAGAATAAGAAGAAATAGCTGAGGAGATGGAGAATTCAGTAACTCCTTTGATGGCCAATGGATGCACCCAGAAAATCTAAAGTGGTGATACTGGATTGACTAAGGATTGACTAAGTTAATTGAAAAATTCCTGTAATGTTATTTAATGGTAGAATGTGACATTATAATACCCCAATTTTACTGATAAAGAAACTAAACACTAGAGAATACAGGCTAGTACAAGATTTAAGAGCAGTAAAATATGCTTCTAACTTCATTATAGAGGGGGACAAATGGCTAACAGTGCTCCATAAGGATGCATCTTAAGGATGCCTTTTCCTGTATACCTCTTCACCCAGAGAGGTAGAAATTGTTTGCTTTACATTGGGAGAATTCAAACACTGGGTGGAAGGTGAAGCTAACATGGACTGTGTTACCTCATGGCTTCAAAAACTGCCCATTATATTTGGCAATCAGTTGGCCAAAGAATTGGAAAGCTGGAAAAATGACATTTTGGACAGAAACTTACTACAATATAGATTGTATTCTGGTAGCAACCAAGACTGAAAGGGAGTGTCTTGATACTACTGTAAAATATTTTGTTAATAAGTAAAATAGCTGGTAAATATTTTGAGACAAGATTGATACAGAACATCAAAGAAAATGCACAACTATTCAAAGAAGCAGCAACATATCTTGGTTTTGAGAGCTTGCAGGGATAAAGAAGTTTGGGGAAAAACTTAAAGGAAGACATTTGCCAGACTCTGGAGCTGAGGACTTTAAAAGATCCACGAACCTTCTTTGATGTGGCTGGGTGGTGTGGATTATAGATTGCCAGTTAAGGAGAATTGGAAAAACCCTTGCATGATCCTCCACCAAAAAATATGTGGTATGGAGTCCTGAGAGTCAGAGGGCCTTTAGAGCCCTAAAAAGAGCCTTAATGGCAGCCCATTCTTTGAGACTCCCAGACTTAAGCAAACCACTTGAGGTATTTTGTGTGAAAGAATGCATCTGGCATGAGGGGTATTGACTCAGTATTTGGGATCATGGAAGGTATGGGGTCAAAGTCAAGGTCAAGGCATCGGGTATGGGGTACTTTTCCAGACAATTAGACAATGCGAGGAAAGCATGGCTCTGATGCTTGAGGGTGGTGGCAGCTGCAGTACTTTAATCCAGAAAACATGAAAGCTGACATAGAATTACAGCGTAGGTACCCCACAAGGTAATACTGTTTTGGAATCAAGAAGGAGAATGCTGAATTAACAAGCTGTCCTATTGGAGCAGGACAATGTTGAATTTAAGGTAACTATTTCTATGAACCCTGCTATGTTTCTACAGGCTTCAGAAGTCCAGAGACTGCCTGGTAACACTGAACAAGTATGTTCTAGCAGATCAGATCTCAAAAGCATCCCCATCCAGGACCCAAAACTGGAGCTATATACTGATGACAGCAGCAGGTACCAAATGAAAGATGGTCAGCTGGGAATCTCCAGCCCAGGCTTTACCTTTTTAACCCATCAGCACAAAAAGCAGAATTAATGAATTTACACTCACTTCTAGAAATTGCTGAAGGAAAAAGAGTAAATACATGGACTGATTCAAAATATGCTTTTGGAATATTACATTCCATTGGAGCCATGTGGAAGGAAAGGTGATTGTTATAGGCATAGGCATCTCCTATTAAGTACAAAGAAGCAATTAGTCACCTACTATAGAGTGTGCAAAAGGCAAAAGAAGTGGCTGTGATGCACTGTAAAAGCCATCAGTTCAGAAACTCCTCAGTTAATACAGGGAATTGATTAGCTGATGAAACAGATAAAGTTGTTGAAAAAGGTATCATTGTACTAAGACCTAAAACTAAAACCTAGGAAAACCTTTTGTCCTAGAACAAAAAACAACTTATATTCATCAGAGCAGGCAGCTAGCCACATTATTAGAAACTATGGGAAATCCATACTATTTATTTATACTATTGTACATTTACAATTTTAATTCAACCTCAATATAAGAAATATAGAATTTCTGAGCTTCTTGAGAAGAATGAAATTGTTAGAAAAGTTAGAAAGAACACTGTAACATGCCAGCTGAAGCAAAATCTGCCATGTGTTAGAATTACTCTGTTTTCAGAATATTCTTATGTAGCAGCAAAAATTCATATTTCTGTACCTTTAAAAATCTACATAGACAAGAATATCAGACTTATAGGAATTTTTTTGTCTGTCATCAATCAAAACTTTTGCACTCCTTGTCTTGAAATTACACTTTCTGATACTTCATTTATGTATCCAAAAAGGATAGTTAATTTAAGTAATTTTGTCTTTTTCTCTCAATGTACAAGGTCATTAATTGCAACTGGGACCTTCATAAACCCTAGTCTGCTGATGGGGCAAGAACTCTATTGTTAAATGTATTATGGCAGGGTTGTCTTCGGAGATTGCCTGCTTGATTGCTTTGTAAAGGCCCAATGGCACACAGCAATTAAAATCCATAGACCTTTATAACCCTACTGATGTTTTATGGGCCTTTTTGTGTCCTTCGGTGTGGTTTACCATTTGTGTGTCTCCCAGTGGATATTCTTTTCAGAACTCAAAGAGGAATTTTTTTTTTTTCCGGAGTGATAAAGCTAGTTATACATCATGCAAAAGGTTAATGACTATTTTCAAAAAGAGCTTATGTTTAATGTCATAGGGTGAAAGTTATAGTAAAGAACAATTAAGTAAAATTGCTTGCCATTTTCTCATTCTCAAAGTATTTAGGTACTTTCACTACTTACATAGAGCCCATTGATTTGGAAAGTTACTGTATGATTTAAAACTTTTCAATTCATTTTGTAAAACAAGTTTTATTTCTTAAACAGAACTTAATAATTGGACAGTTTTTCTATGTGTATTCTTATACACATGGAATGAAAAATGCCATCTTTAGAGCGTGATTCCGAATACCTTCACTCATGGAACCATTACACAGTGGTGGGCCCATGAATGTTATGTCCTTAGAAGGTATTTGGCTTCATACTGATTTGTTTAAATGCTTTCCTTTGGTCTCTCTTAATGAACTAACCAATACAAGTAACAGAACACAGAATATTTAGGATTAGAAGGTTACTCTGTAGATCATCTAGTCCAATTCCCAAAGACAACAAGACACTGTCTAGTAAATGGGAGTCGTGTTTTTCCCCCACCTGTGGTTACACAGACAAAACGTCCTTTCAGTAACACTTAATACTTAACTATTTGGAGTCATAGCCAATATACAATCTTTACCGCTAGTGATATTTATATAAAAAATGTATCTGTTTGTATGATTTCTTTTATATTTGTATCATGTTTTCAAGAATAGAAGAAATGGCTGTGAAAATTCACTGTAGAATGGCTATTAATTAAGTTTACACGTGTGATTTAATGGAACGGAAAATGCCTGCTACTAGAAGAAAATAAGAGAAAGTTCCCAGATATCTCATGAAACACTTTTTTAAAAATCTGTTTCTGTATGTAATAGAATAGGTGCCTTTAGAGAACTAAGTTACACAACACTTTAATTCTAAAATGGTGTATAGACAAAAATTGATAGAATGGTCAAAAAAACCCCACAAAAGATGGAACAGGAAACTAAAAAACCATGAACTTATTTTCAGGACACCTTTTGAGAATGCTGCAAAGCATTCACAGCTGCAAAGACAATCAGTTTTAGAGCCTAGCAAATAAAGAAAGACTATTTATATATTCTTCTAATGCAAGAAAGGACAATTTAAATTTGAGGTACCTATGACTTGTTGCTTTCCACACCACTGTAACATTTTCTAAATGCACTTTTAATCTTGTTCTCATGGCCAGTTACTCTAGCCACTGTGGAACCTAAGGCTGTATTATTGTAAGCTGGAAAGAATTTGGTGGCCAAAGTGGACTTTCAAAAATTCTCATTAAAGTTGCTAAAGCTCACACTTAACATAATTAAAGACATTTGGCCTCAAACATATAGTTAGATTCCAAAACTGTCCTGCTAAATCTCTATTATTACCAGTGGCACACAAGATACTAATTCTTAGAAGCTAGAAATGTTATAAACCAGTGATAAGGTGACCAGTGACCAGTGAGGAAGGTAATTACTTCTAGTTAAATTAATTGTATTTCATATGGAAATCAGAATGACACAATGAATACATAATTTCATAACACCAAAGTAAAAAAGCCACTTTCTGATTTGGTCATCACAGTTGACAGTCTTCACACAGCTCAAAAGTTAGTCATCTGGATCCAGCTTACTTAAAAACGTATTTGATTTTCTCATGTCTCAACCACAGGTATTATTGTGTCCTTGTGGTTTTAGCTGTACTTTAAGGGTTGTTTGATTATTAAGTGTACCAACTGGCATCAAATGTATTCTGTAGTCATGGATTACTCTCACCTTACCTAAGAACAACAGCATAGTGTCTACCCTCACAGCAGGTAATTCTTTGTAGGATTCAGTTTTCACACCTCAGCTGACTTATAGTAATTGGGACCACAAACAAGAAGCAAATATGTTGACCCTCAAAACAGAATTTCTTTCAGCCCTTTGAGTTTTCAGTATTTAGGCCTTATCTCTGAGGCTGGAGGCAAAGAGTCTTTGGTTCAGTTTTTGATAAGGAATAATAGGCAGGTGGTCCAACAGCAAATTTCATCATGGCTAAGGCCCTAATATATGTCTGAAATTAAAATGTTGAGGGCTGCAACATTTATGTTAATAAGTTAGGCAGACAATTGACTGGATCTGAATTCAATTTCTCACAAATTAAATTGGTTCTGGTAAAAGGGAGGGATTTTTTCTATTTACCCTCTTCTCATCCACCTCTCCTTTTAACAGAATGATGCCCACAAGGCTTTCGTCAATCCGTTTGTTTATTTAAAGAAAGGTAGAATCTGTACATTGAAGAAAACCCAAACAACTTTGTCTTTGCTCTTATGTGGAATAAAAAATAAATTCAGAACAAGGATATTTTCAATGAAATGGAACACACAATAGTTTTCTTATAAAACACAACTGTTTACTGACAGATTAATCTCTTTCTTCTTGTTAATTTTCTTGAGTGTTTTCACCATTATTCTTGAGCTGTTTTGTTTGGAGCTTTTTTATGTGTACACAGCTTTTCATGTAGTGTTAACTGTACAGACAAATTGAAAGCAATAGAAGTGTTATGATTTATTCTAGGTGAGAGTATGGTCCTCAGAAATGTGGTCAATCTTTTTTCTTCTTTCTGTGAATAAAAGATTGAAATATGAACTTAGATGAAATATCTGTAATATTCAGCTATCTTTAAAGTTTAAACTTGTTTTTACATTCAGAATACTTATATGGGAGTGAAATACTGCAAGAAAGTGTAGTGACAGGAAAAAGTATAATTGATTCAAACTGAAAGACAGTAGACTTATATTAAATATTAGGAGGAGGTTCTTTGCTATGACAATGGTAAGGCACTGGAAAAAAGACATTATGGATGACTCATCCCTGGAAGAGTTCAAGGCCAGGCTGGATGAGGCTTTGAGCAACCTGGTCAAGTGCCCATGACATCTGGAAGCATGATCTTCAAGATCCCTTCCAACCCAATCCATCCTATAATTCTATGATTCTATGATTCTGTGATTCTATGATTCTATTTATTTGCAGCACATACTTTCTAACATAGTGTATGGAATTGTGTGTTGCTCCCCTACTTTTTTCATTTTAAAATACAACTGGTCAGAAGGGTTTTAAACTGTTCTCTAGCAAATATGGATTACATTAGAATAAAGAATGGATGAGTAAATGAATTAGTGCACTAAGTGCCTCTGAAACATATGAAACTACAGAGCATTTGTGAAGAGAAGTTTGTCCTGCCTCATTTACAGGACTGCCACAATTCAAGCAGCAATGTTGGTGTAAAGATGAAGCAGTAGTCTCCTCAAAGTGGAAAGGACTCTTTACCTTTCATACATGGATCAAAGAGCTGGACCTTTTAAGTGTAACATTTCCTGAAGACTTCAGTACTATGTAGATTGTTTTTGAGAAGTGTAATGTCTTGCAGATACATCTGCAAAGTTCACTGAATTCAGAAGCATGTAGCCTGAACTGCAAAATTGGGTTACTTTTGTGCTATAGTGGTAACAGGGTTTAATTGAATATGTGTGCCTCAGTTCTGGAACTCTTGAAGGAAAACAACTGAAGTTGAAGACTTGTGCAGATGTCTCATCCTGGTAATGAGAGGACTAGCTTTAAGTAAAATAGCTGAAATAAAAGCTAAATTAAGTCTTTCTGACATGGATGATCAGTGATTGCAAACCAAAGTCTTAAAATTAGTTGACATTTCATATGGTAATCAAAATGGATTCAATGAAGCGACTGAGCTGTCCATTGAGGTCCTCTCCACCATGACATTCATTCAGGAGAAATAACTCATCAGAGACACTTTGATGAAATCAGTTAAGACACTGTGGGAAAGTATCTTTTTTGGGAAAATGAATACATTTTGAAAGGTCTGAAGGTTTGTGTTGTTAGACTCTGAAGGTACTGCAAATGAGACACAACAGAAAACCATGTTTGGTAGCTGAACCCTAAGAGAAGACAACTCTCTGTCTTTATAAATAAAAATTGATAGATTTTATCACAGTTATATGAAGCAGAGATGAAACATGTTTGATATAAAATTATATTGCAAGCCAACTACAAGAAACATGAAGCAAGAGTAGAAAATCTTGCAACTGCTTCCAAATCAGCATATTCTAAGTTTTAAAGACTCATATTATGAAGACTCCACAAAATATTAAGCAGAACAATGTTTTAATTAAATCTACATTCGCAAAACTTCAGTGAAGATGTACATTTTGCATAGGCCAAGTTACCAGCTTTGTCCCCTACATGTATATTTGTTCACTGCAATCTCTCAGACATGCAAGGATAGAAATGCGAATTTTCAAAATCAGGACTTAATTTATTAGTCTTTTCAGTATTGATGTTTTCCAATAAGTATGAAATGTAGTGTTAATTAGAGTCTGAAATGGGCTCTTTATACATATATATATATGTATATATACACACACACACACACACACATAGTAACATTTACATTATTGTTTACACAAATGACCCCTGGCCCTGTGAGCACTCTGCAAGAGTACTATTTTTCACAACTAACTGTTAATAAAGTAGCTTTTGTTCTTTGTTTAAATTTTTATTTCCTTATGTAGACTTTCAATTAGATAGAATCAAAGTGAGAAAATTCTAAAATTATTTTTGTAAGTTTTCTTTTTCTTTTCAAATCAGTAGTTTATTTTAAAATAGTAAATTTCTTTTAAGCCACTTAAAACAGTGACATTACGGTATGGGCCATTTGCTTAAAAGCTGGACTCGATGATTCTTGACAACTTAGAATATTCTGTGATTCTAAGATAAAAGGAAATATTGTTTGGAGGATTTTTTCCTCTTTGAAATACTCTAATATATCGGAGTCTTTTCCAGAGTAAGTATTTTTATAAATGTGCATAAGCAAGCACAAATCCACTTCGACTTTTCATGAAATGTGACAGTTTTCCACATGAATTGTGCTACTCCATAAAATACACAGGCTCGACAATAAGGGTAAAACCTTGTGTCATGTTTGACTTTCCCATTTCCAAGCTCTTGTAATAATGTTAACTGTCTATTTTATGTGTTAATACACACTTTTTTCCATGCCTTTTTCATTTTTCCTATGGTCTCTTGTTTTTCCTAAGATATTGAAGGGTTCATGTACCTAACTTCATTAGTCTCACAGTGTGCCTGTTAGAGCACCCCTTTCTTCATGCCAGGCAACATCTCCTGAGACATCAAAACCCATCTCTCAGAGTTTGCCTTTGGAGAGCCACCATCATGGTTCTCCAAAGAGATGAACAGCAGAGGGCTGTACTGCATGTTGCTTTTCCAAGCAGGAAATACCTACTCCCAGATCTCACCTTATGCAACTCTGATAGAACACTGTAACAGGAGAGAGATTTTCTTGTTAGGAGTCAAAACTAAATAAATTATAATACAGCCAAACACTTTTAGACTTGAATATGTGATTTTTGCTTGTCTAACAAACGCCATTTACATTGCTGTGTTAAGAGAAGGTTGCAAACCTGCTCTTTGGAATCATAGTGGTGAAATTGCATGGAAGAATGACATCAAGTCTTTATTTCTCATATGTGCACAGCCAGAGATGACAATCTCCAACAACATTTAATTGGAGACTTGAAAAACAACTTCAACTAAGTCTTTCCTCTTTTTGAGTCATCAAAGATTCATCTTTGAAGTGCACCAAAAACTAAATTAATTTCAACACACATTCCCAGCACCAGTGATGAATACATGAATTATCTGCTCCTAAAATCAAATCCTTAAAAATGCTAAATACTTTTACAAGTATTTAAAAGTTGTGAACTGAGAACAGAAATTTTTTGTCAGTACTTCCTGTCAAGTCTTTCATGTGAGCCTGTGTAATAGACACGAGTCTGTGTAATAGATGAACACAGATGGATGCCCACAACAGATGGACAAAATCCAGGTAAATATTCCTATCCAGAAGTAAGGTAACGTTAGAAAGGTCTCATTGTAGTCCAAAAGCAAAACACCCAGAAAAACAAACAAACAAACAAACAAACAAACAAACAAACAAACAAACAAACAAACACACCTGTCACCTTAGTTATTCATGAGATACATAATTCACTGCAAACAAAGTAAAAATTTTCCCTGTAAATGCAATGGCGCCTGAGGGCTATTTCTGTTTTATGGAGTACCTTGAGAATAATTTAGGCAGTTCAGTAGATCAATAAGTAGAAAAGCTGAGCGCTTCAACCAAAACCACAAACAGTAAATATGATTTTCTACCATATAAGCAGAGGTATTAAGTCCCACTGTGAATATATAATAAAACAGTATGACATACAACCCCAGCTACATTATAGACTCCATTATTGTGGTGATTTATCAGTAAATGTATGTTATTCACTACTGACAGCCTTGTCAGGTTCAAACACAAACTGAGTAATAATATTATTCTCAGAAAGGTTTCCATGTCTTTTAATCCAGATGCAAGCAAGACAGCTGGGTAAATTTTAAGAGACTTAAATACATTTTTAATGGATTTGTATGTGCAGAGGAATCTAGATGCCTTCAAGTATACAAACACCACATGAATGTATGCTTGCTATTACAGTACCACATGGACAGCAAACTTTAATGAAAGTTGAAGAAAATCTGTTGAAAACAATAGCAGTGATATTTTTCCAGTGAGGTAAAAATCCATCTTTTCAAAATATATGAGCTGAAGTGTGGATGAAAGAAACATGAGCTCTTGTGATTAAAATATGTACAACTGTTATAGGAAAAATGAACTGAGGTCCCACCACCTCTGCCTACAGCATAAGATATTGTCTCCAGTGCTCTTGCTCCTGGAGGTCAAACTGATGAGAGCTCTTCATTTACATGACATTTACATAACAGAAAAAACAGGCTGTGTAGCCTAATCTACTGAACATCATTTAAAATCTAATCCTTGATCATTCAGACCTATTTTGAAGGAAGAGGTAGAAAGCACAGGAGAGACAATCAACATCAAAATTAATCTGGTTTAAGTAATATCTGAATTCATTGTAGGCACTTCCGCAGTAATTGTAAGGATGTGGCCCTACCTGATGCTCCATATAACACTATTCCAGATATATTGGCATGGGCTTTGACTGGCATTTTAATTAAACCACAATTGTATTAAAACTACTCCCTTTTTCATCCATGACAGCCATGAGATACAGTCATTTAGGACAAGAGAGTAGTTACTGGAACTCCAGGTGGGCTTAAAAAGTAATTCTGAGTAGGATAAGGTGACAAAGAACAGCACAATTTCAAGATGAGAGAGTAACCAGAGGACCACAAGAAACAGGCAATTACCAAGAGGATATATTTTGTCTGACAAAAGGATTTGTGCATGTTGCATGAAGAAGGCCACCTGCACATGTGCAAACCAAAGCTTATCTTTGTCCCTAATACAGAATTGTTTACATGAACATTTGTAAAGCCTTAGTGAAAGTGTCGGTGAACCATTTCTTTCAATAAAATATATACTTGTTATCCTCTTTTAGCTCAAGTACCAACAAATGTCACATGTTCCTACCAGGGAAAAATCCACAGAAAAATACAAAAGAAGCTATATATGGACACTTGCAAATATGTGAAAATCTTGAAAAAGAAAATATTTTAAAAGTTTAAGTGTCAGAATGCAATGACTTTTAACCTTATTAGTATGATATATGAAAAAACTATTCCTTATTGCAAGTACAGTGAAAACAGAGAATTGTTAACCATGAATGACCAGAGACCTGCTGGATTTTCAATAACATTATAGATGAGTAGAATACTACTTATGCTGTATTTCTGATTACATCTGTTTCTACCTACTGCTTTTTAGAAGCAGATTTGGTGACTTTTTTTCCACTACTGACTGACTGTGCAACTAGTTAAATGGAACTCATTTCCATTTATCTCTCAAATGCAGTGACACAGCTGAGGTTTTTTTAGAGTAATTTAGGAATGTTTGATAGCAGTCTTATTCAAAAATTTCCCATTTTTTTCTTTTTTCCTCAATTTGTATTTAATTACCATCCTTTTTTAAAGTGAAATTATAGCTGCACAATATCCTTCACTGAGAAGGTGTTACCTGTTGAGAAAATAAATATAAAAGTAAGCTATGTTATAAAACACTCTTAATAAAAGAAACAGACAGGTGTTCAAATTTGCCCAGGAAACTCTGCCTGCTGTTTTACACAAAAGCAGTGTATATCTCATGGACATTATTTCATAAGTACCTTGAACTTTTCATTGTGAGGCTTGTGGTCCTACTTTTGATTGTGCTTTCTGTATTTTCTTCTATTGCTTCTTAGAACTAATATATGACACTCCTTTATCGTTTTAGCCTCTGTTTTTCTCAATCATTATATCTAAAACATCATGAAGACAGGACAAAATTTGAAGAGTCAATAAAAGAAAGGAAAATAATGTGACATTATGTACCTTTGGGCATAATTATATTGTTGCTTTTGCTGTTGCTTTTTTGTTTGTTTTCCAAAAAAAATGGAGGAACTTTCAAAGAAAACAATTTTATTTTCATAAAAGAATTGATATTGAACATGTGTATCATAGCTCAAAACCCTACATTTCTAAGCAACAGCTATGGGAATTTCTCCTAGAATACTAATAAACATTTTTTCTTAGAACTGAGGGAATTAACCATCTTATGGTAAACTTGAGCAATTTTTAGTTTATGAATGTGAATATGAAACTACAGAATGCATCATTAAGGATTCTGGACTTCCTCTCTTTTCCCAGTGTTTAGGTATGCCTCTGCAGGAAATGTACAGTGCTGAGATTTTCAATTGAAACAGTATAGTTGAAATGTTCCATTGATGAAGAAATCTCCCCTCTGCTGTGATTGGATTTTAAGCATCTGACTGCTACCTGTGTGTGCAGCTTGGCAAAACTGGACCTTAGTGTGGTAGGCAGTTCCATCTCATATTTCTAGAAAATGTATTCCTGCAAACCTTATATAAGAATGAAGAAAATTTCTTAATGTGTCTTCTGCACTTTCTAGAACAGATTTCAGACCTAAATACTAGAATGCAAACCCCTTGAGTGCAAGCTCCTTGTGTAAGAATAAGGAAACTTGATGGGGAACATGCAGTTTATTCAGGCTGTACCACCACAAGAGTATTTGGTAAGTGTGAAAAACAACAAAAATCCCTCCTTTTTGTGGAACAAAATTAGGACTAATTTCTCTCACATCCTTCAAACAGGCTTTCCTTTGCTGGCTGATTTCCATCACAATCATCCTCCTGGGAGTCAGAAAACTATTTCAGTGGCCACTTTGCAATAAAGCACCTATGTAGTATTTTAATCTGTCAGGTTCTATTTCATATGTACATTTCTTTTTGTGTCTAGTAAGCAACAATAATTTCTCTAAAAAAAAGTAAGCATCATGTATTAATTCTTAATTATATGTTAATTTCTTTTTTTCTGCCTTCCCTACTGTCCCTTTCTCCCCCCTTTCCTACCCCGCTTAAAATTTTAGCTACATTTAAATGTTTGCAGAACAGCTGGTGCAAGTATTTCCTCATCCTTACATGGAGGCAACACAGTCAGAATCTGGTCTGTATCACATCAACCTTCCTGAGTGCTGTTGCCGCTCTATGTTGTATATGACAAAAAATAATTATGTTTTGGTTATTATCCTACTCATGCAAAGTATTAATAATATTGATAATTTAAGGCTAAACATTATGGGTGCCCTCCAACAGAAAAGCTACAGCTGATTCTTTGGTTGGGTTTTTGCATTCCTTTAAAATAACATATATCACTATTTTTGAAAACTTGTGTTATTTTCATAGAAACATTATGCATTATTTTTTCTAGCAAACAGCAGGTATTTCTGGATTCCACATCTAATCAGTAGGCTTGGCCACTTATTGTTCTGCTGTATTGTGACTCATTTTATAAGCACAAATCAAAACCAATATCCTTCTCTTGGTGAGCTTGAGGGAAATTTTCAAATGAATAGTATTCCAATAGGCAACCAACTTTGCCTGCCTTCAAATGGACTGAGCACCTAATTGTATTTTATGCCTTTCTTTCAGGATGTATTAATCCTGTCTGGCAGCAAAGAAGTCCTCAATTATATGTATTCTCACATCTGAAGTCATCGATGAAGTGTAGTTGCTCATGTATCAGTCAGTTCTTATGTTGTGACTATAGGTATGAGATAAGACAGGAAAAGGTTAATTCTATAGTTTGTTTTTTTCCCCTGGGACCTGGCAGCTCTGACTAAATTCCTAACCAAAAATATAGGAAATAAAGCCCTTAAAACCAAAAACAGACATTAAAAAAATCAAACAACAACCAAAAAAAAAAGCAAAAGAAAAACAAAACCAACCAACCAACTGACCGACAACAAAAAATCATTTAAAAAAGGCTGAGATGGGAGGAAAAGGGAGAGACAAAGGAGAAACAGAAAAAGTTCTCATGTCAGCAGATTTCCTAGAACATGAAAATTAAAGATGAAAGAAATTAATTTTTCATGAACTGCCTTCAGGATTTAGCTTCTTAATCTTGCACCCTGTTTATTAAACTAAGGACTGCAATTACTTTCCATGGAGGGCTGAAGCACTAGCAGATCAGTACTTGGTAACCAAGTATTGATTAACACCTTGCCCTGTGGAGAAAGTTTCTTGTTTAGCTGATGCTGAAGGTAGCATTTCAGACATTTTTCTCTCCTCATTTGACTCACATTTTTTATCCCTCCACTGTGACAAAATTGTCTTTTATTCAGAATAGAAGAATTCTATCCCAAGGACTCATGCCTTTCTTCTAACGCAATCATAGGTTTTTAAAATACAAAATATGGCTCTATTTCGGCACCAAAATTCATACAAATCAAACTTATTAATAACAGCCAAAAGCAATAACTATTACTGAAAAAATTTGAAAAATAACTATTACTGAAAAATAACTATTACTGAAAAATAACTATTACTGACCAGTCTCATCATCAAACAGCTACTTGACTGCCAGGAGATCAAGACTGCATTTGCATTACTGTCTGTTATCTCATAAAAAAGCATTTTATAAGCATCAATGTGTTGACAGAGCTGGCTTAATGAGCTGAAATAAAATAGTGACCACAAAAAGTGATTTTCACCATGATGTCAATAGAAACATTGTGTGATTTGATGTCTTATGTGACATGCCTGTTTTGTTAATATATGTCCAAAAATATAGTTTCTTACCATGTTTGTGATAGGGATGGGAAAGATGGGACTAAAAGGATATGAAAGAAGGAAAGAAGAGTGAAATTGTCAGGGGATGCTAACTGAGTGTACATTTGAGCTGTAAGATATGAAAAGGACTGCAGCAACATGTGTGATACTCAGTTCCCACACATGCCTTTGTTGTTTTTACCCAAACTGGAAGTAAAACAGTCTAAGTGAGGATGGTACATCAGCCAGGTCGACTCCAGGACACAAGAATGCTTCTCATGCCTAGCTGGGTTTTTGGCAGAAATCTGCATTAGGTTCAAAGTTTATCCTGGTAAGGTATTGAAATTGTGCATATTAGCACTCAAATGTACAGCATGCCAGTTGTACAATCCAGTGGATCAACTCTACTGTTGATATAAATCTTCACACCTCATCCCACCAGACTGAAGGCCTTTCTAAAAGGATCAGGATGATGATCTCTGCTGCTGCTGATGCTGCCTTGGCTCTGCAAGGAACAGCAAATGCTGGGAGAAAGACACTAATGGAAGGAGAAGGAGATCAAAGACAGGAAGTACCAGAGCCCTGATGGCACAAACAATACTCTTGACTATTCACTTTTGGGGTGTCCTGACTCACTCTGCTCAATGGCCCTGGGGCTGCATCCTAGTTTGAGGCTGTCTCTCTATGCTGAAACTGCCTTTCAGGGCTCCACTGGAGTCCATTGGAGCTGCAGATTCCCTCCACAGGGAAAGCAGATAAGGGTCTCACAATCAGCACAATTGATGCATCTTACAAATCTACGCAGCTGTCTGTACTTTGCAACCTACTGCCTCCTTGATGGATCATTTACTTTTTCTCAAATAAAATAATGCAAAAAATTTCATTTGTACAATGACAGATGTAATTTCCATTACTTCTGTAAAATATTTATTTTTTAATTGATAATTGAATTTGCATAGCTAATATTTCATGTATTTTAATAATAATTCATTTTCATCAGAAATCAGTTCACAGAGCTAAAATGTTCTGATGATGAATTTTAATCTATACATGTCAGTATAGATTTAAAAAATGTGCCACATTTTTAAATGAACAGCAGCATTGCATTCCTTGAGAATAATCATTGAGAAGGTGCAACTAATCAGAACCCCAGTTTATGTGTTCCTGAATAGCAAATTCAACTGAAATGCCATGTTTGAGTTTCTGCTGAAAGAGGACTGGTGAAAGGATCTATTGTTTGACGACTGTCTGGATTTTAGGTGCTGCATAAAGTATGAAATACAAAACTTCTAAAGGCATTTTTTTGGGTTTTTCCCAACTACACGTCATTTTCAGATGTATATGCTGGGGGCTATCTTTGAAAAAAAATGAAACAAATCCAGCATGTCTTTGTGGCCCTTTCCTCCTGTGTAAACTAGAGTACAAGTAATAGGAAAGAAGTCTACTGGAGGAGCTCTTTCTCCCATAAGTCACCTGCCTGTGACTCAATTCTGTATTTCCTCTCTTTCCCAAAGTTCTGTTTTACCTAATGCTACTCCTTCTGGTCCTACTCCAAGGAAGATCCCATGCTTTTGATTCTTTCTTGATACTGCTGTTGACACAACATGATATGATTTTTTTTTTCCAAACATTGTGCATACACAGATTAGTCTTGTCTCAACATTAGTACTGCAGCAACTTCCCACTTGCACTCCAAGCCAAGCAACAGCAGCATTGAATGGATGCTCTGCTTCACAGTTTTTATAATTAGAGATTGCCAATCAAAGCCACATCTGTTTGAGAGGGTAAAAAATCTCTTGTCCTTATCTTGAAAGATTAGAGAAAGGATTTTTTTTTCCACCGGCTAGAGTTACAGCTCTCTGCCTTTCTGTCCCAGCTACAGCTCCAGGTAGTATGGTGATGGATCCCATCTGCGTACACCCAGCCAGCTGTACATGGAGCAGAAAGCCACCAGAAAACTGGCAAGCTTGGCCTTACTTCCCTGAAAGGATGAGGCTTTTTAAAATGAACCTTGTATTGTGAATGGAATCCAGAAGGCACTGCCTCAATTTGTGATGATCTAAGATAAAGCCTGTTCTAAACAGAAGGGAAAGAACAGAATCTAATTTCACTAGCTGGTAGCCCTTAGGGAACACCAGGCCTGTAGTGATGTCTACATATATCCCTTTCTCCTGTAAATTTACTTTATGCCTATTAGAGCGGCCTGATTTTTTTTTTTTTTTCTGTTTATTTCTATATCACTGACTTTTAAACCCAGCCTTTTATGTCTGTTTTACATTTAGCCTATTCCAGGATAAGTGCTTAGTGAAATGGTGTTTTCCCTTAAACTAGGATGAATGGATGAAGCTGCAAGATAGCAAAATTTTGCCTTTCGTGACCCCTCCCATTAGCAGTCTCCCAAGCTGCTTATGGGTCATAGGTCTTAGACTCCTGCATATTGGGGTGTCAGCTTTTAAAGATGAATAACTCCAAAGGCAAAGGATTCTTCATCTCAAAGAACAGAGATATCTTCTCACTTAACTGGCACAGCGGGCTTCACTTCTCTATCTCTGTTCAAGCATGTTATGGGATTAATATCACTTAGTCCATCACAAACACCTTTGCTCAAATCCACACACAAATCTAAACAATCATCTCCCCAAATGCATATCTTTCTCATGATTTAAAGGGATAATCTACATATAAAGTTCATTTCCATGGCTCAATAAGAATGGAATGACAAACTCCTCAACCCCCTGTCCCAACAGTCCTTTCACTCTCTATTGACTTCAAGCTGTTTTTTCTTTATGCTCACTCTGTCCCTTTCTCTTCTCTCTCAGGGAAGGGTTAGGCCTTGGAAGTTTCATGTTGCCAGGAGAGGGTTAAATCTGCCCAGAGTCTTTGTCTCTCTCACTGCAGCTCATGGTGTTAAGATTTTCAAGGCCGAGCTGGTGGCAGGGGGAGAACTCGAAGAAAAATCAGAGATCAAAGGAACCGGGCAGTCCAGGGGAAAAAAAAAAAAAAAAAAAAAAAAAAAAAAAAAAAAAAAAAAAAAAAAACCCCACCAACCTCAGGCAGAATCATAAATGCCATTTTTTGCCCACTCCTCAGTTTAAATCGGGGCGGGTCCCGGCCCAGCCAGGCCCGTAGCTGGTACCAGGGCCCGGCCGGGGCCGCTCCTCTGCGCCCGGCTCAGCCCAGCCCCGGCCAGGGCGGCAGGGCCCGGCCAACCCCCAGCTGCCCCAGCTACGATGTTACCTTTCTCCCTCTCTGGCCAAAAAGGGAAAAGGGCGGACCTGCAGGAAATCAGGTTCTTTTGGTGGTTGTTTTTTTTGGGTTTTGGTGTTTTTCTGTTGGTTTTTTTTTTTTTTTTTTTTTTAATATGGGTCCTGCCCAAAATCGCATTTTACATTCTCAGTGGCCAAAACAGATGCCAATATCCCAAACTAGCCCTCTGATAGGTCTCTGTCCTTTCTAACAATTCCCAGGTCCTGACCGGGAAATACATTCCGCATTTCTCCATAACTAAAAACCAAAGTGTGCCAACCCATGACAAGCAGACAGCCTATTGCCACCTTGTGAAAGAATTAAATGTATGATTTCAGCTAATCTCTTCTACAGCAATTTTTTCCTTGCTGTTTTTCTTTATCTTAAGACAAAGCATCAGGGAGGAGGGCAGGGTCAAAATTTGCGAGTTTCACAATATCGCTTCAATTTAAATTTTTCTGAGAGCTCAGCCTTCAAGTAATCTGCTCATAAAAACAAAGAGAAAAAGCGGGGTGATTTTTGGTTTGTATGGAGAGTACCATACAATCTAGAATCCTCGTGATTATCAAAGTATCAGTGCTTTAAAGGATATCAAGTACAGTTCTTGGGTTTTTTTCATGTTCTCAATTCTACTTCATTATTTAATGAATTTTTTAATAGTTGTGACTTAATAATTTCTACATTATCCCTTTGATCACCTAGGAATCTAAACTTTAACACTGTGCATTAATGTCTTAAACTTCTTCAGGCAGCAAACAGGTCAAACTGGAATGAAAACCTTATTACATATATTGAGTATTTTATACGTGTCTATTTCATTAGCATTTAATGGTAAAACTGTCAGATTTTTTGACCTGTAAAATCCCTAAATAGAAAAGAAATTATTACTTTGAGGCTATAAATGCCAGGCAGGTTTTGCCAGCACAGAAAACAGATAAGAAACCAAAAGGAAGACAATTTTAACCAGTGAAGGAAGAAATAAAGAATGGTAAAATCAGGAATTATTGCT
Organism: Hirundo rustica; assembly: GCF_015227805.2. Lineage (NCBI taxonomy): Eukaryota > Metazoa > Chordata > Aves > Passeriformes > Hirundinidae > Hirundo > Hirundo rustica. The sequence goes on along the minus strand of NC_053488.1, from coordinate 56,651,753 downwards.
ATTTTCTACACTGAGATGGTGGAGTCAGAGCAACAGAAATCTGGATATAGCCCAGAGGCAGTCCTGGCTCAGAAACTAACATTTTCTCATTAGCAGTGCCACATTTATTCACCTTCAGATTTGGCCGGGAAGCGGAAACTGGAAGGGAGAGAATAGCATGGGGAAAAAATAGAAAAAATGGGGGGAAAACCCTGAAAACCAAACCAAAACAAACTAACAAAAGCCAAATAAACGAACACAACAACCACAACAAAAATCACCAAGCAAATGAAAACCAAAACCAACAAACAAAATCTACCAAAATCCCAACAAACCTGGCAGCCATGTTCTCACTATTCTACAATGTTCTTTCTAAAGTCTGAATAAAGTTGTGCTCTGATCGTATTAATTTGCTGAGGCAAATCTCCTGCTGTTGGGAATTCTAGTACTGATATTGTTATTACCACTTTGCTAAAGGCAGCTATTAGACTAGATATCTAAAGACAAGGAAAGACAAGACCCTGAAAAAATGAGATTTTAATCACTGTGTTGTTCGATTTGATACTGATTTTAATCATCCACCCTGCCCCTTGAGTCTTATTTTTATCAAATTACAAAATATAAATGGATTTTGAGATCTCCAAGCGATTTCTGATTTAGAGTTCTGAAGCTGGATATTGTAGAAATAAGTACCTGGAAGAACATTGCATTGCAAACCTTAAAGGTCCTTTTATACCTAAATTTCTTCTGTCTTTATAGAAATATATAGTAGTTTACCAAGCAGTCTTAAAAAATACATAATCAAATAGTGCTTAAATTGAAAGAAAACTAATTTGCAGACATTTTTTATTAGCACACTATGTAGCTGTGCTTATGATTGTAAGCTGATAATGGTTTAATAGGAACTGTGTTGACATGCCTGTATGGCCCCTTTGAAGCCACACATCACTCCTTAATGTTTCATTTACCACTTCTTCCTGTTTCTCATAGCTGTATGCAGTCCTCTGTAACCACTACATTAAAACCCTGTAGAATTGTCTTTCACCAAATACCCTTAACACAATAACATAACAGCACAAGATAAAGAAACCTGCTAAACAACTATAAGGGAAATACAGTACTCAGCATGTTCATTTAAAAATTGATTCTGGTCTATCCAGAAGGCAAAATTTCCTGGCTTGGGTAAATATAAATAGGAAGAGGTATGACCTAGAATTTGAGACAATGGAAGAAATATTTTATGGAATTTATTTTCCCCAAGGCCCATAATAGCAACATGCAAATCACTGTTTTCACTGCATGATGGATTAACTGAAATTCTTATTAAGAATATATATACACATATGCATTGATTACCTGTTTTTTATTACTATGTAGATGTGGGTGACCTCATGATTCACATCCCTGTTCTTTTCTCATCAAGAAACCCCACCTGCCTAATGAGTAGAATAGGGTCTTGCCTTCAGCTCTTTTATGAAATGTTTTTCTGTCTGTGGTTTTGTGCATACAAAATAGGGACAATGTAATAAAAAATGTACCATAGTATTCCAGAAATAGAAAGTGGCAGATTAGTTTGGTATCTTCTTTGATAAGGTTAGCTTTTTTCCTAAATAATGCCATTTATGTAGCTTTTGGGGACATTTACAGGATGTCCCTTGCAGATCTGTCTACCAGATGTGAAATATATGATCACTTTAAACCCATTTCTGGAATAGAATACCACATGGCAGTCCCTCAGCTTTGTTTGGACTTCCAGTAGTAACCCCATAATATCAAAGTAATTTTCTTCTTTCCTTCCTTGTTGTTCCTGGGAAGTTACCTTCAAAGTTCCTTTCCTAGAAGAAAAATCACTGATAGTAATAGCAAAAAATAGATGCCATCCATACTAACACAACACATTTCAGAGTAGAAAAATCTAATATTAGTCTATTAGTGATACTGGATGATATTTAAATGATATTGAAGTTAACAGCCAATACAATTGGCTTCAGTAATATTGGAGTTTGTTGTTTTTCATGGAATGAATGCTGCTTAAAAAGGAGAACAGACTCAGTTCTTCAAAAAATTCTTGCATTAGTAATACTGCTCTAGGAAAAAACCAAACAAGCATCCCAATAATAAAGGGCCAGCAAAAAATCTGCCTTTCCCATTTATTTTATTGTGTAGTCCAATTGTTACTGTAATTGTCCTGATTATAGTCCACAGTTATAATCATCAGTGATTTAAATCCTGAACGTAACGCTGATGATAATACATCACTATTTACATTCCCGTATGTTTGCTAGATTGTGCAATATCAGGGAATAGCCCTTCCCACTGTGCCGTCATCATCCCCTATTTATAGGCATGAAAATAGAGATTTTTACCTGTCAAGAGAGATAATGTAGCTATGATTATAATTCTGTAAAGATGAAGTAGGTTTATCAAAATAATTAGAGGTATGATTCTGTATTAAGGTCAATGACTGCAGAGACAGGCTCACATAAATGACTGGGCTTTTCATTTGTTTTTTTCTTGTCCTTTATTTTTTTCCCTCCTGTGAATGGATATTCCCTGGGATATGCCAACAGAAGCCCCTCCAGGGACTGACATGTTAATCCGTACGTCTGAAATGTTAATGCATCAATTAATGAGAATACCTGAAGCTCTGGGGACATGCACAACTTACTTTCAGAGGACCCTTCTACAGTTTGGATAGTGAATATGGGGAGAAACATAGTGCTAAAAATATGTTAAGAAACCTTCAGTATTCTGTATATTTTGGATGTGCATGCTGCTGGTACTCTGTGGAGTTCATACTTACGGATATGGACATAGGTGACTATGAGCAAAGTCAGTTAATTTTCTGATTTCCTATAGAGATCTATTTAAGATATCTGAGTATTAAATTAAAAAATTATGCAAAAGGCTCACGGCCATTACCAACCACTTTCTTCTCTGGGACTGCTGCTGACACCTAAGATGTACAAACAACTACTGCCCCAATGTCTTTTAATTATATGTGTGTAATAAAATATTAACTAGGTAAACTGGTTTAGCAAAGTGCCCAATATTTTCCTATTGTAAGAATTTTTTTCAGTATTTATAATGTTACAAGATTTAGGCATTGTCGCTTAGATTTTATATCGCTTATTTCATATCACTTAGATTCCATACATTTATCCTTCCTTTTTACCCTAGTGATAGGTAATGCTGATTGTAAGCTAGCAGGGATATGTACTGTCTCTTCTCTTAAAAATTTCAGCGGCTTACATATTTTATTTTCCCAAGATATTTTGATGTGCAGTTTATCTCCATGCTTCGACCATATGAATGTGTCATTAATCATATCTGAGAAAATTTTAAAAATTAAGGCATTTTGGACTTTAAAACTCTCCTTTCCTGGTCGTTAAAGTTCTCCTGCCTTTTTAGGATTTAATCTGTGGGACATAAAGAATTACCATCAAGCATGGTAATGGGAACCACAAAAGTAGTCTCATTCGGATTCATTATAAAACTGCAGTAAAATACATTTATATATGTTGCAAAAAAAATAGCAAGGCAATACTACTTTCTTGAGAGAAATGGGAATACTTCAATTCAATTTTCACTGAATCTCCTCCTAGGAGGTTAGAGGTTTTGGGGGGACAAGTTGCTAACTATTTTGGTGTCTGGGTGCTAGCAGCTCCAACATCTATTATGGGGTTTTTCCCATGAAGGCAAACAAGAATCAGTTTAAAAGAAATAGAGATGAAAAGTTAAATTCTTCATTCAATCAGAAAAAAACCCCAAACTTGAAATAGAATTTTCATTCCACTTTAAAACATAATCAGTTCTATGACCTACAGATTGACTGTTTCCATTCAGTGACATGTTTACTGTTTCTTTCACATTGTAAGGTGTAAATTTCATCTGTCATACATTTGATAATGTACAGCATACTTTAGGCTACAAATCCTATGTGCTAGCAAAAGCATGAGTGATGTAACTTGCTCCAAAATATTAAAAATATGTCAGTGTTAACTACTGTGTGTCTATGAAAAGATACTGTTTTCTAGATACCTACCTGACTACATTTCCTTTGAACAGCAAAACAGCAGTAGGAATTCTGGGATACTATGAAGGTCATAATGGGCATTGGAAAATCAACAAGATTGTAAAATTCAGTTAACCAAATTCAACCTTTTTCTTTGTTTGTTGCTTATCATGTGACTTCAGTTAATAATACCTCAGCTCTGTACTCAATGGCCATACAAAACCAAAACAGGACTTGAATTAATATTTGGGGGAAAACCCCCATATTAACCTTGTATCTGTTCACCTATCAATTTTTTCCTAGGGTTTTGTCAATATGCCAAACAACCTAAAATCTATGAACTGTATGGGAATAAGCTCAACAAGTAGAGACAGACTGCTTATTTTCTGATTGTGTTAATCAATTTTCTTGCTACCCGTTCATCTCTTTCCCTTGATTCATATTACTTTGTGATGTGCTTGTTGTATCTGCTAAATGCCAAAAGAATACAAGCTTGCAAGGACTATATTTTCCCTTACTGTGTATCACAATTGCTTTATGTTTAATCAATGACTTAACTACTCTTCACACCAGGACTGACTGTGACCATGAAATTAGTATTTAAAACCCCTATTAATTTATTTAGTTCATCGGTCTGCAGATGTAGGTTGGTACTGGGATAGCACTACTGTAAAAATGCAGGGATGGTGCAGTTATTTTTTATATAAATCACTTATGGAGAATACATACATTTATTTTAATATAAACGTATATTATGCTGTTAAGTTTATCTCTCATTATGTGGGTTCATAGTGGATGCTGTGTTTCCTGATGCAGCTCATCTTGGTATATCTGATGTAAATTCAAAATTTCTGGGTTTTGTCTACCTTGTGCTCTTAAAGGACCAAAGGATCATATCCACCTATAGACCTCAAAACAGTAATTTTAGACTCCTCTCCTCTATTACATTCTGTTCCCCAAACACTCAAAAGTTTTGAAGTTAGATCTTTAGAAATCTACATTATCAAATTCAACCTCCATCAAACAAATTTTAAAACCTTTTATATACACAGATTTTAGATGAAAATGTAATAGACTTAGTTTATGTGCCCCTTATTTTTTCTGGTTCCTACCTTTTTATGTTTTCCAAACTGATGCCTACCTTATCCATACTTTTACCTTGCCATCTGATATAGTAGCCATATGCTCAGCAGTCATGTGCTTTTTTCCATTTGTGCTTTATATCTCCTTGCAGTTGGTTAGAATCAAATCACTATTTTAAAATTACAGGATGCCATAATGCTGTTACTTTCTCAAGAAAATGTTTAGAGTGTTGCCAAGTTTTGTTCTTGTCAATAAAACACAACCAGTCAGAGTTCGTATTGCAAGTAATATTTTCAGCCTTTTTTTGTTTATAAGTTAGTATCACTTAAAATTATATTTCCTATTAAACTGATGTTTCAAGATAGAATCTATTTATTTCAGGGTCTTCCTGACTTCTGGAGACCAACACCCGTTTCATTTATGATCTGTTCTTTGGTTTTACCCTATCTGTCTGCTTTGTCTTTTAATCTTTTCACTTTGTCTTTTAGTTTGTTCACTGCTGATTTCCAGAAATCCCTTCCTCAAGCAAGGTTTTTTAATCAGCAAGGATAACACAAGCTGATCAGTATTTTTAATTACGGTGCTACAAGTTGAGGGGAATGAGATATACTATCATGAATTCAATACAAATTTAAGTTCATAGAAACACAGTATCATAGAACCACAGAATGGTTTGGCCTGGAAAAGATCTTAAAAAAATCATCTAGGTCCAATCCCCTGACACAGACAGAGACACTTTCTACAAGGACAAACTGTCCAAGAGCTCCATCCAACATGGCCTTGAACATTTCCAGAGATGGGCAGCCACAACTTGTCTGGGCAACATGTGCCAGTGCCTCAACACCCTCCCTGTAAATAATTCTTTCCTAATAACTAGTCTCAACCTACTCTCTTTCAATTTGAAACTATTCTCCCTTGTCATGTTCATCCCCCAGCCTGTTTTTTTAACTGGGGATTTCACCAATCCCATATCAGCACTTTGCACTCAGTCTTGTCAAACTTCTTGAGATTTCCTTGGCCCTACTTCTTGAGCTTGACAAGGTCCCTCTGGATGGCATCATTCTTCAGAAATGTCAACCACACCACTCAGTTTGGTATCATCAGCACACTTGCGAAGGGTGCCCTCAATCCCTTTGTCTATGCCCTTAATGAGGACAGTAAATAGCACTGCTTCCCATACGGATCCCTTAGGTACACCACTGATGTCCATCAGAATAGACAACCTGTTGGATGCAACTGTTCAGCCAATTTCTTATCCACCTAACAGTCCACCCAATCTAATCTATCTCTCTATAATTTAGAGAGAAGGATGTTGTGGGGCATTGTCAAAGGCTTTACAAAATTCCAGATAAATGACATCTGTAGCCCTCCCCTTGTCCACTGATGCAGTCACTCCATCATAGAATCCCACTAGGTTGGTCAGGCAGGATTTGTCCTTGGTGAGGCTGTGCTGGCTATCCCAAATCACATCCCTGTCCTCCATGAGCCTTAGCAGAGTTTCTGGGATGATTTGTTTCATGATCTTCCCAGGCACAGAGGTTAGGCTAACCACTAGGTTGGTGGTTCCCAGTGTTGTCCTTTCTACCCTTTTTTAAGATGGGTACAATGTTTCTGTTTTTCCAGTTGCTTGGGATTTCACCTGAGCACCATGACTTTTAACAATCATGGAGAGTGTGTGATAACTACATCAGCCAATTCCCTCAGGACTCTGGGATGCATCTCATTGGGTCCCATAGACTTCTGCACATTCAGGTTGCTCGGATGGTCATGGAATTGATCTCCATTTACACTGGCCCTCAGCTCCCATCCTGCTGTCCATCTGCTCAAGAGGTGTGAGAAGAAAGGGTGCCATTGAACACTGAGACAAAAAAAGAGCAGCCAAGTACCTCAGCCTTCCCCTTGTCCATTGTTACCAGTTTTCCATCATCGTTAAAGAGGGTGTCCACCTTCTTTGACCTCCCTTTTCTGGTAAACATACCTGTAAATAGCCCTTCTCATTATTTTTTGGATCTATTGCTAAGTTCAGCTCCAACTTTGCCTTGGTCTTCACCGCCTCTTCCCTATACAACCAAGTTTCATATCTACAGAGCAAAAAAGAAGGTCATGTCTCAAAATTCAAGAATTATGGGAAAGAATTGCAAAAATGGAACTGATAAATGTTTTGAAAATTACATTTACACAAAAGTAACGTTCTTCAAATGGATGCTGTTATGTGAGACAAATGTGGTGGAAATTAAAAAAGTATTCTCAACAATCAAGAAATCTTCTTTAAAATTCCTCAGTTAAATATAAAATTAAAAATATTTAAAAGTATTTATATAAAATATATGAAAAAATGTCTTAGTTTTAGTAAGCATGACAGCATGGAAAATGAAACTGGTGTTCTAAAAATGGGAGATATGAGTGAATTAGAAATCCCAATGGATTTAATGCATTCAGATGTGAGCAAGTTTGAAGGTACAACCCTGGATCATAAATAAGTAACATATGACTGTAAAATAGCAAATCTTTTGACTAAGTTAAGCAATAAGAATAATGTACATGGAAAAGGCCATGAAATGCACATAGTTAAGACGAGAGAAAGACAAGATACAGAATGATACAAGCCCACTAGCTTAGTTTCAAAAATATTCAGAATTTTTAATGCAAATTGTGAAGGAAAGTTGATTAAAGGCCTTGAGGGAGGAAAGGAACCTGTTACACAAACTCTGTAGCAGAATTTTGTTATAATAACTTGATATTTTGCTTTGGTGTCTTGTGGATAATAGGATTTCACTCAATATAAGATATTTAGGTTTGGTAAAGCATTTGAAATAGCAGGACAAGCAAAATTGTCAGTGAATTTGGAAAAATCAGATTTAGTAGATGACCTGAAAAGAACTTACCTTAGCAATGATGCTGAAATAGCAGATATTTGCTCAAAGTTTCGTAGTGATCATTCTCCAGGTTAAATCTGGAGCCGCTCATTTTAGGAAATAAAAAAAAATTCTTGGATTACTTCGAAGACTGGAGCCAAAAGGATAAATAGAATTAAAATCTATGAAAGAAGGTGTGCAAAATAGTGTTTCTAACTACTAGTTCTTATGCAATAAATTTTAATGCAATCTGATGAAGAAACCCACCTGTAATCAATTGCAGAATTAGCATAACCATCAGTATGCTGATGTGAAGAGTGTAGATGTGATCTTATAATGATCTGGGTGAAATACTCTCTGTGAAATAATGAAAATTATTAACATCACAGCACAAAGAGTTTGCGAGACCCATATAAATATTCTTAATAATGATCAAGGACACTTTGTTTTAGTATTAAATAATGGCATCATTGAAAATATATGGACAGAAATGAAGATAAAGTGGAAAGATACCAGCTGAGAAGGGACAAATAGAGCAACATTCAGAGGGCACAAGCACAAACAGGTGGTTGCCTATAAACTGTAGGAGAAACTTTGCACTGTAAAATGAGTTTCAGAATACTCCACTTGCAACAGCAAGAGACATAGATGAGTGGTTCAGAAGGATGTTTTCTGTGTTAAGTCCTATAAAATAATTTCAGAATGGCCACTGTTTTCAATATAAATGTATTAGGCCAAAGTTCCTCAAATAAAGATATTATTATTAGGGAGCTATTCCAATTCTGAGCTACCCAAAATTATTTCAACATTAACTTCACTGAAATATATACACAAAACTGTATTTGATGCAGAGGGCTATCATTTAGGGGAAAGCCATCACTAACAGTACGAGCTAAAAAGATCCTTTTGGAAAATAAATTCGTATTTTTAATTTATTTTCTTCTTTAAGTTCTTTATTCCAATAGTGATGATACTAATATAGGCATGACTCAGAATTTCTATGGTGAGGAATGGGCCAGAGGAATGTCTCTTCTTCTTTCCTATTTTGGCTATTAAAAGTATTCTGTAAGATGTCAAGTCAGCACAGTGCCAGAGAGATTAAATACAATTTCACAGAGAAGTAAAAAAATAATTTAAATTGCAGCATAAAATTCTTATCTAAAAAAAAAAAAAAAAAAAAAAAAAAAAAAAAAAAAAAAAAATTCTTCAAGTAGAATGTTCTCAAAGAGCTTGGAAAGTGTTTTTTAATACTGACCTCATTTAAAGGAAAGAATGAGTTTCTCACTTTAACTCTGTTTAATCTTCATGGTACAGAGCTGCATCTCAGGAATATTTTCCATATTTTCCTTTCCTGGCTAACTTTTTTTCCCTGATTAATTTATGAAGATGCATACTTGACTCATATACTTTTAGCATTAGAATTAAAAGAAAGAAGAACAACTAGTAAAGTAATTTAACGAGTAATACTAAATAAAGAGAAAATTTTAGATCTTTATTTTACAGATAGAACAGAACTTAAACCTCATCGGTTTTCCTTTAAAATGTATTTGGTTTGTACAAATTTGCTCAATTTATACATAAAATCTCTGATCTCTGGGAGCTTCAGACACTGTATAGTCCTAAGGACAAAACTACGGCCTCATTTACTTCAATGTAATAAGGTTTGAATTTGCCCCTGAATGTCAACATTGTCTCTAAAGTTCACATTTAACATTGTGTCAGACCTGGAATTAGTGTGATAATTGCACTTTTTTTCTTTTTTTTTTTTTTTTTTTCCCCCAAGACAATTGATTTTAGCATTAAATTCAAGACTGTTGCTTAGTGGGATTGGTGTATTGTGCACAAAAATTAAAACATTTTCACTAAAACAGAATGTGCAGAAGATAGAAGATAGTTGACTAGAAGCGAATCTGAAAGTCAGAAGAGACTGTAACTAGGATTGAATTGCACTAGGTAAGAGTGCCTGAACATTGCAGATACTAATTATAAATCAAATTATATCCATGGAGTCTGTCTGTTGTAATGCATTAATTGGGTTTATATTTGTAATGTTCTTTTCTATCTGTCCCTACCCAGCAGTGCCCACCCCCCCTCACTGAGATGGCTGAGATGTAACCTAATCCTGTTTTATCACTGATTGGGTGAAGCCTCTGGGGTCTCGCCTATGGGCCCTGCCCCCTGAGGGAAAAAGCTATAGCGGGGGAGAGGCCAGCACTCTCTAGCACCAGCTTTCCATCGGATAGGGTCTCAAGGCTGAGCAGGACATAAGAATAAAAGCAGAACTATCCCACCGAAGTCAGAGTCAAGACTCTACCTTTGGCGGCCGTCTAGTCTCATGGGGAAGGCTGCTTCTGTGCACAAAGCCGAATGAGCATTTCTCCAACTCTTTCCCTTCTAGATCAAGTTACTGTAACTCACAAGATCTCCAGGGGTATTGCTGCAAGTGAAAGGGGAAATGTGTTGTCCTGAGTTACAATGTAAAATGTGCCCAAAGTATGTATTCTATCACCATCTACATGAGCTGTTGAAACTAAGTTGTGCACTGTTTCCCTCGCCCCCTCCGTCCAGACTATCTTCTGTTAATGGCCCATCAATGCCCTGCTGCATGACTCATAGGTAACTCCCTCCAGGAGCTATCTCTGTTTAATGGGCAATCAAGGACCCATTACAAAACTGATAGAATGGTATCAGTCCATTGTGAGATGCTCCGCCCAGGGGGAGGAGCCAAGCATTCCCACCTGGATATAATTTGGGATTTGGGACAGCACAGGCAGCCTTACCCACTGGATTCCCAGAGGACAAGAGCTACCAGACCTTTCTGCAGGAACACTGCTTCAACAAGACCGCTTCATCTGGACTGCTACCACCACAGTTTCAGGTTGTATTCTGACTCTGTCAGTGATCTTTTGTACCATTGCATGTGTTTCATTTTATTTTACCTTTTTTTTCTCTCCTATTAAATTGTTTTCTTTCTGACTTGGAGTCTCTTGCTGGTTTTGCCTTCAAGCCAGCACATATATTTTGGTGCCCAACATGGGGCAGGAGGTACTGAGAAAAGTCAGAATTACAATTTCGTAGTGAAGAAAAAAAAAACAAAACAGCTATTCGCTATGATGCTCAACATGCTTTCGTATATCTTATACCTAGCTCTCTACATTTTCCCACACATGGGGCAGTATTTGCCGGTCTTAATGCTCATGTGTAGACCAGGGTATGGTACCAAAATTGCTTTATTGGTCTATTATGTTTATTGTATGATAATCTCTGAGGCAATGAGCATCATTCGGAATATATACTCTATTTTGTTTTCTTGTCCTGGTCCAGAATGCTACATCTGGGCTCTCAACAATCGCACCCAGCCCCTGTGGGGAGGGGTAAAGAATGATTTTTTCCAGTCTTTTAGGTGTGGCACAGCAGTTTTGAAAGTATTGAGTTCTCTCCCAGTGCCAAGGACAGCATAACATTGTTGTTAGTTCTGCTTTGTCTTCTCTGCATGGCCTGCACCATGCTTAGAAATCAAACACTACATGGGGTGGTGCAGCGTCTCCTTGAGGAGGAGGGAAAAAGAAACAAATGCAAAACAACGGCATCCGTGTCTACACAAACTGTCGTAGAGGAAACAGGAACCGCATCTACGCAGACTGTCACAGAAGAGAAAGGAACCAAAAACAAAGCAACAGTTTCTGCATCTACTCAGACCATCACAGAAGAGAAAGGAACCAAAAACAAAGCAAGTGTCAGTGTCTACACAAGCTGTCACAGAGGAGAAAGAAACCAAAGGTGCCATCAGCATCTCCACACAAACTGTCACTGAAGCAGAACAACCTAAACCAGTGGCAGTTGCCCCTGTTCAGAAGAAGAAATCAAAGAGCAAATCAGTCCGCAGAGTGACTGATGAGGATGTGGCAGGACCTTCGCACCCAGCAGAAGAGACAGAGCCAGAGATCATCACCCGCTCTCTATCCCTGGGTGAACTGCGTGACCTGCGGAGGGAATTCACCCGCCAGACAAACGAGTCCATCCTGACCTGGCTGCTCCGCATCTGGGACGCTGCAGCCAATGACACCATTCTGGATGGAAGTGAGGCCAGGCAACTGGGATCGCTGTCCCGGGATGTGGTCATTGACCAGGGGATCGGGAGAACCCAACAAACTCTCAGCCTCTGGCAGCAACTGCTAACAAGTGTGAGGGACAGATACCTTTGTAAAGAAGACCTCCAGGAGCACCAAGGAAAACAGAGCACAATGGAACAAGGTATCCGATGCCTAAGGGAATTGGCTGTGCTGAAGATCATTTTCTCAGAAGACGAGAGATTTCCTAAAAGCCCAGATGATCTCCAGTGCACATCGCAGATGTGGTTGAGATTTGCACGGCTTGGACCAGAGATGTGCTCCCGTTACCTGGCAACGCTGCAATGGAGGGAAGGTGAGGACAAGGTGGACATCTTGGTCAATAAACTAAGAATTTATGGGGATACTGTCACTGCCCCATTTCGTACCCATGTCTCATCCGTGGAAACAAGGCTGGCTGAGCAAGTCCAGAGTTTGATTGAAGAGGGCCATCAGAAACTGAAAAAAGGAACTTAAAGAAGAAATTTACCACATCTCGCCAGAACCAACAAGAGTCTCTGCCATTAGGAGCAGGTACCCACCAGCCAGGGAGAGAGGATACACTCCACGGGGGTAACCTCTGGTCTTTTCTTCGGGAGCATGGAGAAGACATGAGGAAGTGGGATGGAAAACCCACCTCCTCCTTAGCAGCCCAGGTACGTGAACTGAAGAGAGAGACACCTAACACAAAGAGCTCATCTAGAGCCAACACTGCTCCAGTCTCTCAGGCACAGAACTCCAGATGGTATAGGAAGGATGATATGACTGATCCTCTTGAAGGGACCTCAGGAACATATTTACAGGAAGAAAGCAACGTGTACCATGACCAAGAATAGGGGGGCCCTGCCTCTAGCCAGGTAGAGGAAAAGGACAATCAGATCTATTGGACTGTGTGGATCCGATGGCCTGGCTCATCTGACCCACAAAAATATATGGCTTTGGTTGACACTGGTGCCCAATGTACCCTGATGCCATCAAGGTATGTAGGAACAGACTCCATTTCTATTTCTGGGGTGACAGGAGGGTCCCAGCAGCTGACTGTATTGGAGGCTGAAGTGAGTTTAACTGGGAATGGGTGGCAAAAACACCCCATCATGACTGGCCCAGAGGCCCCATGCATCCTCGGCATAGACTACCTCAGAAATGGATACTTCAAAGATCCAAAAGGATATTGCTGGGCTTTTGGGATAGCTGCTGTAGAGACAGAAGACATCAGACAACTGAGTACCTTGCCTGGTCTCTCAGATGACTCCTGTGCTGTGGGACTACTAAGAGTTGAAGAACAACAGGTACCAATCGCCACAGCAACAGTACACTGTCAGCAATACCGCACCGACAGAGACTCTGTGATTCCTATCCATGAGATGATTCGTGAACTGGAGAGCCAAGGGGTAGTCAGCAAGGCTCGTTCACCTTTCAACAGCCCTATATGGCCAGTGCGTAAGTCCAGTGGAGAATGGAGACTGACGGTAGATTACCGTACTCTGAATGAAGTCACTCCACCACTAAGTGCTGCTGTGCCAGACATGTTGGAGCTTCAGTACGAGCTAGAGTCCAAGGCAGCAAAGTGGTATGCAACCATTGATATTGCCAATGCCTTCTTCTCCATTCCTTTGGCAGCAGAGTGCAGGGCCCAGTTTGCCTTCACCCAGAAGGGCGTATAGTACACCTGGAACCGACTGCCGCAGGGGTGGAAACACAGCCCCACCATCTGCCATGGACTGATCCAAACTGCACTGGAAAAGGGTGAGGGTCCTGAACATCTACAGCACATCAATGACATCATTGTATGGGGGAACACAGCAGGGGAAGTCTTTGAGAAAGGAGAAAAGATCATCCAGGTTCTGCTGAAAGCTGGTTTTGCAATTATGCGAAGTAAAGTTGGGGGACCGGCTCAAGAAATCAAATTCCTAGGAGTAAAATGGTAAGATGGACGGCGGCAGATTCCCACTGAGGTCATCAATAAGATCACCGCCATGTCCCCACCAACCAGCAAGAAGGAAACACAAGCTTTCCTAGGTGCCATAGGTTTCTGGAGGATGCACATTCCTGAGTACAGCCAGATTGTGAGCCCTCTCTACCTGGTTACCCGTAAGAAGAATGATTTCCACTGGGGCCCTGAACAGCAACAAGCCTTTGCCCAGATCAAGCAGGAGATCACTCATGCAGTAGCCCTTGGCCCAGTCAGGACAGGACCAGATGTGAAGAACGTGCTCTACTCAGCAGCTGGGAACAATGGCCTGTCCTGGAGTCTTTGGCAGAAGGTGCCTGGGGAGACTTGGGGCCGACCACTGGGATTCTGGAGCTGAAGCTACAGAGGATCTGAAGCCAACTACACTCCCACAGAGAAGGAAATCTTAGCCGCCTATGGAGGAGTTCAAGCTGCCTCAGAAGTAATTGGCACTGAAATGCAGCTGCTTTTGGCACCTCGACTACCAGTGCTGCGGTGGATGTTCAAGGGAAAGGTTCCTTCCACGCATCACGCCACTGACACCACATGGAGCAAATGGATTACCCTCATCACACAGCGCACCCGTATTGGAAACCCGAATCGCCCTGGGATTCTGGAAATTATAACTAACTGGCCTGAGGGTGAGACTTTTGGATTATCTTCTGAAGAAGAGGAGGAACAAGTGACACGTGCCGAGGAAGCCCCACCATATAACAAGCTACCGGAGACTGAAAGACAATATGCCCTCTTCACTGATGGTTCCTGCCAAATTGTAAGCGCTAACCAGAAATGAAAAGCTGCAGTGTGGAGCCCCACACAACGAGTTGCACAAGCTACCGAGGGACAAGGTGGATCAAGTCAGGTTGCAGAATTTAAAGCCATCCAGCTGGCTTTGGATATTGCTGAATGAGAGAAGTGGCCAAGACTCTATCTCTACACTGACTCGTGGATGGTAGCTAATGCTCTGTGGGGATGGCTGAATTGCTGGAAAAAGGCCAACTGGCAGCGCAGAGGAAAACCCATCTGGGCTGCGGAGATTTGGCAGGACATCGCTGCCCGAGTAGAGAAGCTGACCGTGAAGGTTCGACACGTGGACGCACATGTGTCCAAGAGTCAGGCTAATGAAGAGCATTACAAAAATGAGCAGGTGGACAAGGCCACCAAAGTGAAAGTATCACAGGTGGATCTAGACTGGCAGCACAAGGGAGAAGTATTCTTAGCCCGTTGGGCCCATGATGCGTCTGGTCATCAGGGGAGAGATGCAACATACCGAGGGGCCCGTGACCGAGGGGTGGACCTTACTATGGACAACATCTCACAGGTCATCCACAGCTGTGAGACCTGCGCTGCAATCAAACAGGCCAGGCTAGTAAAGCCTCTGTGGTATGGTGGACGATGGTTGAAGTACAGGTATGGAGAGGCCTGGCAGATTGACTGCATCACCCTTCCCCAAACCCACCAAGGCAAGCGTTATGTGCTGACTATGGTGGAAGCCACCACTGGATGGCTGGAGACCTACCCTGTGCCTCATGCTACCGCTCGGAATACCATCTTAGGCCTTGAAAAGCAGGTCCTGTGGAGACATGGCACCCCTGAGAGAATCGAGTCAGACAATGGGACCCATTTCAAGAACGGCCTTATAAACACCTGGGCTAGAGAACATGGCATTGAATGGATATATCACATCCCTTATCATGCACCAGCTGCTGGGAAAGTTGAACGGTGCAATGGGTTACTTAAGACTACCCTGAAGGCGCTTGGTGAGGGGACTTTCAAAAATTGGGAAGTGAACTTAGAGAAGGCCACCTGGATGGTCAACACTCGAGGGTCAATCAATCGAGCTGGTCCTGCCCAGTCTGAACCCTTGCACACAGTGGATGGAGATAAAGTCCCTGTGGTACACATGAAAGGCATTTTAGGAAAAACTGTTTGGGTTAATCCCACCTCAAGCAAAGGCAGACCCATCCGTGGGATTGTGTTTGCTCAAGGACCTAGTTTCACTTGGTGGGTAATGCAGAAAGATGGGGAAACCCGTTGTGGGCCACAGGGAGACCTAATTTTAAGTGAGAACTGGGTGTAAGGTTTCATTCTGTATATGTGTATGTATAAACATGTGTATATTTATCTATCTAGCTGTAAGAATGTATTGATTGGGGTATGATGTAGATGGTCATAGAATAAGGGGCAGATTATGTCCTGGGTTACAATGTAAGATGTGCCCAAAGTACGTATTCTATCACCATCTACAAGAGCTGTTGAAACTCGGTTGGGCAGTGTTTCCCTTGCCCCCTCCCTCCAGACTATCTTCTGTTAATGGCCCATCAATGCCTTCCTGCATGACTCATTACTCCCTCCTGGAGCTATCTCTGTTTAATAGGCAATCAAGGACCCATATACAAGACTGATAAAATGATATCAGCCCATTGTGAGATGCTCTGCCCAGGGGGAGGAGCCAAGCATTCCCACCTGGATATAATTTGGGATTTGGGACAGCACAGGCAGCCTTACCCACTGGATTCCCAGAGGACAAGAGCTACCAGACCTTTCTGCAGGAACACTGCTTCAACAAGACCGCTTCATCTGGACTGCTACCACCACGGTTTCAGGTTGTATTCTGACTCTGTCAGTAATCTTTTGTACCATTGCATGTGGTTTTTTATATTTTATTTTACCTTTTTTTTTTTTTTTTCCCCTCTCTCCTATTAAATTGTGTTTTTTCTGACTTGGAGTCTCTTGCTGGTTTTGCCTTCAAGCCAGCACATGTGGTTTTTTCCAAGGGTTTCCTTCTGACTCAAACCTCTCTGGGCCAAAAAAAAAATAAATTCACAAGCAATCAACTTAGCCATCATTAGTCATGAATGGGGAATACACATGACAGCTAGGGAATTTTGTTGCAATAGCTCCAGTTTACTAGAATTGTGCCAAAAATGAATTATTTCCTGCTTTGTAATAAAATTTACTCTCTACAAAATATGCAAATCATGGTGGGAGTGTTTCAGTATGATTCAACTTTAAAATCTCAAGATCCACAATCAGGCTCCAGGCTTGTCTATTTAAACTGTCAGTTTCATAAATCTTAACCATTAATTAAAATAAAACATAACATTTCCTGCAAATAAAGTGTGCCATTATAAGACTACATTTAGAGATTGTGCCAGTTTGACTTTAAAAGGAAAAGCACAATGCAGAGACAGAGTGAATAATTTCCTTTCACGAAGTTACTCCACAATTTGAATAATCAAGAGTGGGTCTTTGACTTAGATATCACTGTCAGATCACTGAGCAAATGTGTGTGAACAAGGTCATGGTCTCTTTGGCAGGCTGTTTCTCAACAGCCAGGATAAAACCATGCCTTTAGATTGTTAGCAAGGGCAATGAAAATACCTGAATCCCAAAGTCAGTCTAAAGATCTCTTATTGTTGTATATCAACCTTTTAACCAGAGTTATCACTTCTTCTACCTACATACACCTACTAAATACATAAGAACCTTTCATTGTGCAGAGTACATGAAATGTCAGACCACTTAAAAGGTGAGATAAGCCACCCTACCCACAAGACTCCTGGCTGATGACTCTGAGTGAGAAGGTTCCTATGAGAATACTTTGCTAAGAGGAAGATCTTTTCCACAATCCTCGACTTACTGCCTGATGTCTTTTCCTGCATTGTGAGCTTGACAATTGTTTTCATTTTTTGTTTTACTAAAAATAAAAATGCTGTTCTAGAGAATAGAGTGTTGCTGGAGGACATGAAGAGAAATTATACTCATGCTCAACTCCAAAGAAAAAGAAGGGCACTTTATTTTGATTACCTCATTTCTGAGGATTCTGGACAATGACCAGGGATTGGAGAACAAGGTTACCACCACTCCATCCCACTGGCCAGGCTAGAAGTCAATCAGTTGTCCCCCATCACAGAGGAATGTGGAAAACAACCACTTGTTTATGTTACAAGCGTGAGAATTATGTCAATTATTAATTGTCAGCTTCTTACATCTTCAACCATTTAAAAGACTTCCATTGATGTCTCTGTGACAGCAATAACAGAAAATAAGGATAATCTCTGTAATTTGGAGGCAGTATTTTCTGAGTTAGCCTGTTCCCATAGGATTTTTTTTGAATGCAGAACAGGTATAGTAAATAGACCCATTTGACTTTGTAGGTGACCAGAAACTGAAGAAGATAGACTTTAAGAATCTGATTTTAGCCTATGTAGCCCTTTCATTTTGAAGAGAACTAAGACATGGACAAATATTAATATTAATGAACCTCTCATTAGTATATAAGTGCAGACTCCTTGCACATATATAATTATAGATGAAGAGAGGGTGAGGTGAAAGAAAATACTGTGTCTCTATTTCATTAATAGCATACACAGATAAATATACATGAACATATATGCACATATGCACAGGCATTTATAATATTCCCTTCCCTCAAATATGTATGCAAGCATGTTTCTCTGACTTTCGGTCCTAAAAAGCATTAGTCTTCCAAATCTGCCTTTGGGATATCTCTATATGAAGACTATCTAAGTTTAGAATTATATACAATATACACAGTTATATAAATAATAATATTTTACCTGATCTTTGGAATCAATGAGACTACTAGTAGTAAAGCAATAAAATCAGGTTTGGTTATCACAAAAATCTTGAGCTGAACAGACTGTGTCACAGAATTACTGAATGGTTAATATTGGAAGGGATTACTGGGGGGCTCATCTCATCCCTGATCAAGAAGGATCTTCCTAGTGCGCACTGTGCATGATTGCATCCAGGTGGTCTTTGAATATCTCCACTGAAAGAGTTTCCACAACCTCTCTGGGTTACCTGTTCCAATTCACGGTCACACACACAGTAAATTTCTTCCTTGTATTCAAGTGGAACTCCCTGTGCATCAGTTTGTGCCTGTTGCCTCTTGTCCTATTGCTTGGCGCTAATGAGCCAAACCATCCTCTTAACACCCTCCCTTGAGGGCTGAACTCTCTCAGATGGTCCCCACATCGTCTTTGATGCCCTTCACTGGACCTGCTCTAGGAGCTCCATGTTTCTGTCTTGGGAGTCCAGAACTGGACATAGTACTCCTGATCCAGCCTCACTAGGCCTCATTTTTGTTGCTGTCAAAAAGAAATGTAGGTTAGCTGAAATTTTGAGAATTAGTCTTGCTTCATGTCACTTATCTTCAAATTTTAATGAAGCTAATGATTACAGAGGATCTTTGTACTCAATACCTTGTAGGAATTGTTAGGCAGCTCATGGGAATGTCTTCTTTGTTGATTGTATTTTCTTTGATCTTCTGCATTTAAAATTCAGGGGCCCCATCTTGTAGACACTCATGCATGAGAATGGTTTCTCACATGTACACAGCATAACTGAACTCAGTGGAACCATTCAAGTGTGAGAGAGTTTGAATAACAGAATCATTGACTAAAGATCTACACCAGTGCTAACCAAAGGAAATCATATCCTAACAGTTTGACCAATGTCATAGCAATTCCTTACAATGTTGTTGTGACATCAGAATTAAAATTAAAAGAGTGTGTTGAATACAGAGTAAAAATTCTGGCAATATAAATGCAAGTTTTATTTGCACTACTAAATTAGACCCCTCCCTTCCCCTCTTCAGACAAGCATTCTCTCTTAAGACATCACATAGCTAGTCTTGATGAGGAACAGGCTTTCAGAAGGAAGGCTCAAGAGAAGAACAGGTGGGGAAGAATGAGGCAGCCGGAACCCAAAGTGCTTGGCTAAACTGATCTGTACCTTTTAAGCAAGGTATTTTCTCTTTTAAAGCTTTCGAGTTTTAATTGTTACCTTATGAAATATAGTAAGAAATTATAAAGGAAAAAAAAAAATCATACAATCATCATAGCTGAAGAGCACTGAAATTGAAAACAGGTTCTTACAACCAATTTCCTCTAAGATTTAAGGGAGCTGTAATATTCTGATGAACTATATATAATATTTGCTGTTTAAGTTAAGGAATAAAAATGCTGCTGTTAAGAGATGCTTTAAAAATTGCTTTTGGGGTGGGGTAAATATATGGTGGAAATTTTAAAGATATCCAGTGAAACACTTCAATCTTTGAAGTCTACTTCAGTTCTCCATGAGACCAATGACATGTACACAGTATTTACTTGCCTGCTCCTTCCAGCATCCATCCTGCGTACTTTAACGAACCCTTGCTATTGACTAGGAGAGGTGTGATTTCTATTCATGAAATCTGTGAAAACACATTAAATCAAGAGTCAGCTCACAAACTGATTTGCAACTAAAGGCAGATTTCCAGAGAAGAAAAGACCTCATGGCAAGGTCCAGAACATCAGTAAGGATGATAGGTATTGAAATGCATTACTCTTGGGTGTTGGATTTCCTAGATTGCAGTCTAGAAATCCCTGTAAATCTTTGTTTTGTCGGGGAAAGCCAGGTGCCTTAAAGTCAGCTCCAAACCAGTGACCCAGAGAAATTCAGCTCTGTCAGAGAAGGCAGCCTCTTGAGACAGACAAAGTGGTGAGAATGTGGTTGTCATACATCTTGCCGTGGACATCAGACTTCTGACTTATGACTCCAAGAGACAAGCCCAGGTATTCACTGTCTACAGACAAGGAAGATAATTCTGAAGACAGATTCAAGTCCCTTTCTCTCAAAAAAGTGAGAAACTACTTATTTTCTTCCGCAGTATCATTACTTAGGGGTCTCCTTTTCCTCCAAAATCTTAGACAGTCTACATAGAATGTGGAAGACTGATTTTTTTTTTTTTTTTTTTTTTTTTTTTTTTTTTTTTTTTTTTTTTTTTTTAATGTTAAAGATGTCTCCAGGAGATTAAAAGTACCATTTGAAGAATTACAACCATATTAAAGAATTGCATCTGGGATACATTTGCAATGATAAGGGTAAAAGAGGATGTACATGTATATTGTTGTACCTTCTCTTAAAATTTATGTTTCAACACAGAGAATGCAGATGAAGATATACAAGTGAGAGACTATGAAAATATGTCATCCAGAGAGTATAGCATCATACAAACTAATTCAAAGATTAGATTGTCATAGGTTTTTATCTAGTATTTGCTTTATTTAGTACTTCCACAGATAGTCCTTAGTCATTTCAGCTGAATTTTATATAGACAGCATGTTATTAAGTAATTTAATAACAGCTATTTCTTATTCACATTGATGAAAAGTCAAAAAAATCCATTAAATATTATTTTACCATATCTTTATAGAGCATATACATTATTTCAATGCCATTTCACAGAATTTTAGTGCTGATACACTTGTGCATGTTACAGTTGGAGAATGCAATGAGAAATTATATATCTGAAGCAACAAGTATGATTTTAAAAGTGCAGAAGAAACATCAAGTGAAAATACCATTTGAAACAAACCTAGTCAGTATTCCCTGAAGGTGCAAACAAAGGACATTATTATCTGGTTCTTATTTCAGGTATTTCAAAATGCACTGCAATGCTAAAATTTCGAAGTTATTTTTGTAATTGTATCAGACAAATTTATATTCTTTCTTTAGTCATATTCTGTACTTCTTCCAAAATTTTGGTTTTGACTGAACTGGACTTCACCCATAGTCTTCCCAATATAGCCCATACATACTTCATGGTCAGATTCTAAAGTGGTTCTCAGCTGTCTGTATTCCTAGTAGTCCAAACTGGGGACTAGTCCATAACTCATCATTCTACTGGCTCATCTTTCAAGTTTTTGGAATATTTTTTTCCCTTCAGAAAATCAAGCCTCTCGAGAGAGCTAGGCTGTACAAAACCTAGATTTTATCCAGACACAGTGATGAGATTGACCTGGAGCATAAACTTGGGCCAAGTGTCTGTGTAGCACTGTAAAGTTTAAACAGAGCCTGTGGGAGTCCATAAATGGCTGTGTATTCTTTATTGAGGTCAGTGAACTCTGAAGGGAGGGCTAAAATGGGGTGATTGTGTCTGGGTAGCAAAAACAGTTTAAATTTCCTGGGAGACACTTCACATATTCTAATTTAGCAACTACCTGCTCCTTCAGAATGAAGAGGGTACTTAGACAGAGAAAATAGACCCATGAAAGCTATTAACCGATTACCTTAATACATATAGATATAAAACTGGCTGTAATAATACATTCTTGGTGACTAGATGTGGGTGGAAGTGATCCACAACAGTCTTTTTATGTCCTTCTGTACTGTGCCTCAAGTCACACATTTTATATAACTCCAGTACTAAGCCAAGGGTTCCTGGTCAGAAATGTCAGTACGCTTCAAAAAGTGCATGTCTTCACCTCTCACCACTATGACTAAAGCAGTGTGTTTCCATTAGCCCAGCTTAGAGCAGAAAGTTTACAAAGCAACAGAAAAAGTCTCCAGTTCTCTGTAAAGAACTTTATACCTAGGCAGCAGGTTTTAACTTTTGGAGCAAGTTAGTTAGTAACGTACGCAAATCATCTTTCTGACTCTCTTTCTTTCCATTAAAGATTATAGATGTAGGTATGATTGTCTAGCAAGTCAGTAGCTGTTTGGGACTGGAGATAAAAATTCGGAGTCTTACAGGGCAGTGTGAGAAATAAATTGAAACAGCTCAGTTCCTCTAGAGTACCTCCTTCATCAGCTCCTGGTAATGCTTAAAGATTGAATTATTCTAGAAAAAAATTGTTTGTCAACAGTTTTTAGGTCATTTTCTTGATAGTCACAGGGCAACTTGAGCTCACAACTCAAAGTTTTCTAGCCTGGGGCAATACTTCTATCTTGATGTGACTAAAACCTTAAATAAAATAAGAGGAAATGGATTTAATGCTTGATGCTGCAAGATATTTAGAATATTCTAGAAGGGTCTTTCAGAAGACAAATCTCTTTACTGTGAATCAAACATAGAGTTTAAATGGTTGGAACTGATTAGAGGAATCAGACATGAACCCTAACAAGCATGTGTCCTGGTTCCAACTAGGACAGGGCTAACTTTTGCAGCAGGCAGGAAGAGCAAGTCCGGGATCTGGGTGTTTTTCTGTACCACCACACCCTGCACAGGGGGGTTGCTTCTTTCTCTGGTTAGCTCCAGTGTAAGGCCAGATAGTGCTGGGTTCTGCATGGAGAGAACTCCCATTTGTCTGTCTTGCACACTCTGTTATTAATATTGCTGCTACTGTTAATTCTTCTTATTTCATTGTTGTTTCCAGTAAATTTTTCCTATCTTCATCCATGGTCTTTAACTTTTCTTCCCCCAATTCTCCTCTCCACCCCGACATAGGGGTAGGTGAAAAGTGGGTGAGTGGCATGAGTTCTGGACAGTTTCAGTGGAAACACTAATTTAGAGAATACCATTCCTAAGCTACAACTCATTTCTTTATCTTGCCACTGACCTCACAATACTACCAATCTGGCCCCCTTGATTGAGATGTGGATAATGTCAAAGTAACATCATTGTAGTTGAAGTCAATGACAGCATTTCTCAACCTTGCTCGAAAAGAATGCTCAGAAGAGGATGTTTTGCCTATTCTTCATTGCCACAGTGCTTTTCATATCCCACGTACAATTAGTCTACATGACAAAAAGCTCTATGGCACTTGCACATGGTGTCTACTTCCATGTTATTCCCACTGATTTTCTCTCTGCAGCTATATGGAAGACTGTTGCTGCCTGTTGCCACTTTTTCACACAGTGCCCCATGGCCTTGACGGCTGTAATCATTCTCTTTCTGATATTCTGTCCATTTTGTTTAGTGCACATCAACCTGGTGACATACTCTTTTCAGAATATCACATGTGGTGGTGCAAGAGTTGTTTTATTAAGTTATTAAGTTATTTTTGTAAGTTTTATAAGAAATTTTTTGTAATGGTTCATTCCACTGTGGCCCACATTTTCTGCAATGGTTCCCCCCCATGAGTTTGTTATATAACAAGTTGTTTTATGTCAATCACCCCCTTCTTCCACCTGTCCCTGTCAATCCCCTCTCTCTCCTCTTGGTCACCCTGTCTGTCACTTTGAGACCCTTCCCTGGATTCTGGAAAGATCCCGGGGAGGCGTTGAGTGATAGGCTGGTGCCTGGGAAATCCTCCTCGCCCCTCTTGTGATTGGTCCGATGTTTAAAAGTTAGCACCCCCTGTTACACCCCCGTATTCCCTGATTTGCTGACCGGTTGTCGCCACCCCTGGATCCTCCCCTGTTTATAAGTCTCTGCTCAGCTTTGAACAGGGCGCTCTCTCTGGGCAGCATGGTCAGGGGCAGAGCTCCTTGCCGGACTCCTCTTTAATAAACCACCTTTTACCCTGCTCAGGAGAGAGTCGACCCTTTGTCCGTAGTCGTAACACCATCAGGTCCAGCTGCCGGTGTGGGGAACCAAGACCCCACAAGAAGGAGTTTGCTTGCCCTGCCTGCAACCCCGACCGATCTGCGTTAGCTGCAGTGCAGGACTGGGCTAGCCTGTGGTCAGCACCTGTAGGCGTGAGGGACACTGCGACAATCACATATTAGAGTCCCAATCATTTTGCAACAGAAATGCTGACAGTTTTGATTTAGCCATAGTTACACAGTGAGTAGAATGCAGAACTTGAAAGGGGAGGGTCTTGTGTAATTAAATTTTGTGTAATTAGAACAGTTAATGATAGCAATTGATTGGAGAAGTGAGAGCCCACTTGGAGTACTGCATTCAGTTCTGAGCTTCTCAGTGCAAGGAGAATATGCAGCTACTAGAGACAGCCCGGTGAAGGACCACTATGGTGTTAAAGAGGTGGGAATATTTCCCATGCGAGGAAACACTGAGGGAAACATTTTTTCACTGTGGGATGGCTAAACACTGACACAAGTTACAAAAGCTGTGGAATCTCCATCCCTGGGTGTATTCAAATGCTGTCTGGACGTGGTCGTTCAATTTACTTCAGGACTTCAGGTGATCCTCTTTAAGCTGCAGATAGTAAGACAAGATGATTTCCAGAGGTACCCTTACAGCCTCAACATTCTGTGGTCCTGTGATTCTGAGAAAAGCAAAGAACCGTACTTTAACTACACAAAGTCTGCAAAATATATTTAGGAAATAACCCAGTTAAAAAGGAAATACAAAGGAGTGTGTTTGAATTAGCTATTGAAAGCCTGAAAAGGGGATCAAATCTTGAATAGCATATTGACTACCAAGGGGGTAAGAAAGGCAGCAAAATTAATATATCTTGAGGCTGTCCCCCTTTATGCACTCACATCTGAGCCTGTGCACTAACTCTCTGTGACTGCTTTGTGGCAGAGCGAAAGAGTAATTGACATTCTAGTTAACATAGGCTGAAAAATGACCTTGATTCATCACTTTGTCCCTGGTTTAGCAGGGTATCAGGGTTAAAGAAGGTCACTTGATTCAAAATCTGTAAATATTTTATCCTAACAAACACCAACAAAATTACTGTAATACTTTAATTGTTATATTATTTACTAGATAATTAATTGAGAGAAATAATAGTCCAATGTTAAAGGAATTAAGTCTCTCTTTTTTTAACACATTCTTGGCATTTTTTAAAGCCAATTTAACATATATTTTCAAATATCTATCCTGGACAATGTTCTGGCAAAAAAGACATAGTAGTGATGGCAAGAAGCCTAGTTTTTGTGTTGCTGTGGTGTGACAGACTGGCATTTCTCTGTCAGTGTTATTTATATCTGAAAAAGGAGTGGGTTTTGAGCAAAACATGGAAATGAAAGATAGCATCGGTAGATTAGACCTGGTTTTATTTTTGCTGTGCTTGATTTGAAGTTTCTATATGTTTCCCAGGCTTTGGTATCCAGAGAACATTTACCACATGCAAATACCGAAAGAGGTAGAGATACACTGTTCATTGTGTAGGTTTCTAGTGATACTTCACATAACACGGAAATCCAGCCAGAAATGAGAAGTTGAATGCCTTTGCTAGTACAACCACAACACAGCAAAGAGTCTACAATATTGGCCTTTAAATTGTGGGGATTAGAAAACCTGTGCACATTTCAGTGTATCATCTTTATATTTGTTGAATATACCATATATACCCTTCCAACACTGAAAGGGATAAACGTCATAGTTTCTAACAGACATTGTCATTCTGACACAAACCTTTGCAACAAGAAAGAGGATTCCTGGAAAGTATCTTCTGCTGTGGAACTGTGTGGAAAATGCTAAGCACATTAAGAACCATACAAGAAAAAAAAAAAATTAGAACATATTCTTACAGACATAATAACTATTTTATGCCTTTTAAAATTTGAAGAAATACTGTATTTTGTGAAGTGAGTTGCATATGGCAACCTGACTGGCTTCAGAAAGAAAAAGAAAAGTGTAGTCACATGGAGATTTTTACATGTGAACCTTGCAGAAGAAAATGACAAAAGTTTTGTAGGTGACTAGGAGGGAAATATAAGCTACCTGAGAAACAAAAAAGAGACTGTAGAAAATAACTAAATCTTCAGCTTTCGTACAATAAATAATATAGAAAAGTAACATAGTCAGGAAATGGTTTGAAACCAAGTTTCTAGAGTTAAAGTTGAAAAACTAGCAAGTCTATATATATAGCCACAGCACTTAAAAGAAGTGACACTTCTTAACATGGTTTGATGGCATTGAAAGACCAGAGAAAATACTGAGATCTGTCTCCAAATCCTGACTTTGCACACTGGGAAGACCCAGAGGTAAGAAGTGTAGATAGACGGGAGAAATGAAAGAGGTGTATGTTTTCTGCGTTTGCTGCCTTAAGTGCATAATTAGCATAATTAATCTATATTTTCTGCACTGACCCATTGAGGGAGTGATTCTTTGATGCACCTGGTGAATAAATAGAGGGACTGAGTAAACTAAAGGAGGTAATTGCTAATGCTGCTACATTACAGCCTTTGTGAGTAGGAAGCAGGTGCTTTTGACTCATCATAGCTGCCCACAACTCGGGGAAAAGATAGGAGTGGGATTTGAATTCTTATGGCCTGACCCATGTCCTGCAGAGCTCATATATGGGAAAGCAATGACTGCAAAAGTGGAGTGGCTGCCTGATGGCAAAACAGGTGGAAACCAGTAGCTGATCAGTGTCTTTCTGCAGAAGCAAGTTTGATTGCTCCTGGGCATGAGGGAATCTGTCAGTTCAACCTTTCCCTGCTTCTTACTTTCATCTTCTTTCATTTTAAAAGCAAACTCTCTAAAGAACTTCAGGTGGCTTTGTACATTAAAAGTCAAGGATTTGAAATACCAATGCCTTAGCAGGCACACATGCAAGTAAACAGCTCCTGAAGAGAATGAATTTAAAGGCTATTTCTTTATATTTTGATGTCCATAATACAGGTGAAGTACTAAAAAATTCTATCTTGTATGTAGCTTCAGGAAAATCTCTTATTGTTTTCAAACCAAGAAGAAAATTACAAGACTCCTATGATTCAAAATACCATTTTTCAGAATGTAAGTTTTGATATATTTAGGTTGGGTGTTTTTTTGTTTCATTTTGGGTTTTTTTTTTATTTCCACTGTAGAATTTTCAAATTTACAAATAACAGAAAGAAAGGGCCAGGAGAGGGGGGCAGTGCAAGAAAGTAAATTCCTCAGTGCAAATAGCTAATAGTTTACCTCCTCAAACTTGAAGGTTTATGTACATATGGACGGAAGGGCTGAAGGTAAAAATTGACAAAGAAATAGTGAATTAAAACAAAGACATTCCTTTAAAGACTTCTTTGAAGGACAGTAGTTGAAATACTTGACTCATTTTTGAAGAACAAAGTTAGTTACAGAAGCAATGTATAATTGGGGGTTGTAATATTTTGTTTGATTTTGATAAATTGCAGAATTAGTTTAGTGGTCTTTGTATGCTACTCCACTGTGTATATGTTTATAGAACCAGGCTATAAAAAATAAGGGAAGTTTAAGGAAAGATGAAATGTGAGATGCAGACAATTTGGGCATGAGATACCCATTTTTATGGGCATTATTTCATTCATTTATGCAATTGTTGTCAATTGACTCTTGCTTTCTTAGTGGTATGATAGAAAATTTATTTAATATGGGTTAATATGAAGAGATATTTTAGAAAAACTATAATTTTGATCTGGCACTAGCATAGGCCAAAATGAGAAAAAGAAATGTTAATGGATATTGTGGTGAAAAATGAAAAAAGGAACAGCACTCTGATGACTTAAAGTTCAATTGCTCTTGGACTTGGGAGATGACACAGATATGTACTAACAGAGCATTTATTATTTCATTCGTTCAACTCACTGTCTCCCCAGATCCTTTATTTTATTCCTAGTATCTTATATCCCATAGAAAATTTTGCACCTTCTCATGGAAAAACCATATACTATTCATATATTCATACATTTCTTCCTTTATTTTAAAGGATTACATTTCTCGAGCAACTGATAAGATTTTAGGAGTTTCACACTGGTATAAGTAGCTGTCAAACACGTAGTAGTTCCTGTAACCATTTTACATTGCAAAAAATATTATGTGCATGTTAATTATGTAGTTGAAAGTCAGGATGCAGCTTCCAGCCTACGAATACTGTAGTTACACACCCACAGCATTGTGACATAATTGATCAAAATAATGCTTAGGGTTCTCTCATTGCACATTCATTTGGTATTCATTAGAGTATCGCTGATCATAATGATTTTATTTGGTATTCAGAAATGCCATATGTTTTGCCATAGGTATTCATGGGTACTTAAAATAGATTGCTTCTTCCCTCTATTGAACTCTCTGATGACATGCTGATGCAAACTGCATTTGCACTGACAGAGTCCCTCCCTGCCTACCTGGCAACAGAAGGGCAGCCCTTCTGTAACATCTGAATTAGTAATATTAAAAATTATTCTCCTCCTGAATAAATGGAAGGTTGTGTCATTTAAAAACATAAAACAAAGAAACAAAAAATTCTATTCAAATACTGAAGTTGTAAAATAATTTGGAATTTTGAGACTGACATAGAAAATTATTACTTTCCAGTACTTCCTTTTTATTAAGAAATAATAATATCTCCTACAGGTAAGATATGTCAGAAGAAGAGGATTTGGGATTAAGCAAAAACCCAAACAGAAGCAGGATTTGGGACTTCAGGCTTGCTTTTGACTCAACAGAAATCTTTGTTTCTCTTCTTAATCTGTCTCCATTTACACAAGCTAAAGGACTCCTGGTGGACATGAAGTGAACTTCAGTAGCTACAGATACCTTCCTGCCTGCCTCTCTCCTGAGTTTATACAGGTCTAAGGTAGAATGAACAGAGTGTGATTATTGGTTATAGGTTAATATATTAGAAGCACTGATGACTCCATCAGAATGCTGCATATTCCTGTTTGTATTACCTTGCCATTGCTGATGCTAAATTTCCTGGACTAGACTTATGAAAAAAATGTTGCCTTTCTTTAGTTGTTGATTCTGGTTTGAGAAAGCAAACTGAAATTCTTTCCTGCTTCTGATATTTGTTGGGTAAGGAAGAAAAAGAATTTATAGACTCAGTATTTTCATCCTCTTACGTTCAGCAGTTACCTGAAAGTGTGGAAGCTTTTTTTGTACTTCCAAATGCTTGAGGATTATGTGTCCCAAATGAGTTTCATGTAATCATGCTTCTTTGCTCTGTAAGTAGTTGGACTAAGATAGCTCTCCTTAAGGTAGATTGAGCATTGAACATGATTAAACTTCTCTGGGCTATAAATGCTTCAGTATGTAAAAGCTAAATTCACTGCCATGCTCATAGTTTAACTTCTTAAAAATACAACTGTACCTTGACTGTCAATGACACAAAGTGAAACACAAATCTTGGGAGGCAAATGCTTAAGTCAAAAGGGAATGGCCTTGTAAAATGACAATATTTTCTTTAATCTTTAAATTAGCTCTTTTTTTTCAGCCTCATGTGGCTTCAACACAGATTCAGGCTACACTTTCTGTTTCTTAAGCCAGTGACCAAATCTATTATCAAATGCATATTATTTTAACAGATTTTTTTAGTTAGACATAGAAACATTTCCTTTCCTCTGCCATTACAAATAGAAAGAAAATGGTAGCATATAGGAAATGTGTTTTTTCTTCAGTGAAGGAGAATTTTTCAATTTCTTGCATGTCCTGCAGAAGTCATTCTTGAATTGCAAGAATTCAATTGCTTAAAATACGCTTTCAAATCTAGTTGTTAGACATTGCTGAATTAACAGGAAAGAGGAAAGTCCTTACTGAATCTCAAGTGTCTCTTCCTTTTCTCCCCATGGCTTCCTGAATAAACCTTCTGCCTACCTTTTCTTTTTCCCCAAAAGGAAATGCCACAAAGAAATGCTCCTATTTCAAATGAATAAAGCTCCTTCATTAATAAAGGTACTGAATGATGTACCATCATTAATTTAAATATTTTTATCATATTTTAGTCTTAATCTTTAGAAATTTCATATTCTTTCTCAAAAAACTGTATCTCTATGAAGGGAGCATCCCTAGTCTTAAATTGTGACTTCAACTTGAGTGTTAGGCCTTCTAAGGTGCTTGAATTATTAAACAAATTTCTTTTGTATAATGTTCCACTTGGATCAAGGCCAGCTGAGGTCTAATTTTTCTGGACCCTAACTAATTGAAAATAAAATAACCAGAAAGAGGTTCATGAATACGGAGGTCTTCATGGAGTGCATTTCTCTACCTCAGCTGTTCTAAAAAAAGCTGTGACATTTTTGAACTATAAAATACATGCAAAGGTATGAGTCTCATACTAATGCTTTTATAGATTAATATTATACTTGAAATAGAAAAAAGATTTAAAAAAATAACCAGCACAAGTCCAAAGACACCAAATAATGCTGGCAAACACTCAGAGACAGCCCATTTCTGACAAATAATTGAAACATGGGATGTTTGTCTTTATTAAGACTTTGTTAAGATCATCTTCTTCCCTTCCTTCCTTCACACAGATTTAGCCCACGCACCAGCTCGGGCTGGGGGCTGACCTATTGGAGAGCGGCTCTGCAATGAAGGACCTGAAGGTTCTGGTGGAAAACAAGCTGTCCACAATCCAGCAACGTGGCCCAGTGGCCAAGAAGGCCAGTAGTATCCTGGGGTGCATTAGGAAGCGCATTGCCAGCAGATCAAGGAATCCTGCCCCTAGTGAGGTACTTCTGGAGTGTAGTGTCCAGTTATGCACTCCTCGGTATAAGAGAGACATGGAGCTCAGCATTGCTTTTTTTATACCAGCTTGGTGCAACAATGTTTTAGCTGCAAAGCTTTAAAATAAGTTTTTCTCAGAGCTTATTGGGGTGTTTTTAATTTCTTTTTTTTTTTTTAATTTATTTTGCCTGGTCCAAACCCAAACATTTTGAGTGATAGCTTGCCTGAAGGTGTCCACTGTTGGTAGACCTGATGGTTCTTAAAAGTAAGTCTGATGCAGAGACACCATATTTGTTTACCGAGGTCTGCTGTTGTCTGGCACCTGGGAAAGAGAATGCAACATCAGCTCACATATCGTGAAATTTAGAAGAGAATTCTCCTCGGTATTATGCTTCTTGCATCCTAAATATTCCTTAAAATCATACTTGTGGGAGAGAAAAAATTCCTATGGGATCACTGTCCCCTCATCAAAGGCTGAGCTCCCCTGCGCTCAGAAATCCCACAAATATAATTTCTTTGAATAAGAGGAGAGGAAGAAACAGGGAGAGTCCAAAGGCAGTATTTCATTGCCTCTTCACACTGACAGAGAGTCAGTAAAATCAAGCCTGATTTTAAGAAAGTAGGAAGTCTGAAGATGAACTAGGATCTGAATTACTATCTGTGATATTTTGTCTTTTATATTTCAGCCAGATTATCTTAATTATACAGAGTAATTTGTTCTACTTATTCTGCTGCTGTCTTCACCATACTTCATTGGGGTAATGTCCTGGTTGCGGTAACCAGGAGGCGTCATGGATAGGACATGGAGGTTATTCTACACCACCTCACATCATTGTCAAAGGTGGAGGGAAGGGAACCTCTTACAGTCAGGGCAGCATAGCAGTGGACATGTTGGGTAGGGCTCTGCAGTGGACAATTTACATGTGAATCACTCTATCTCTTTTGTAGACTTTTATTATTAATATTGTTGCTGTTACTGTTAATTTTCTTATCCCGTTGCTGTTCCCAGTAAATAGTTCTTATCTCAAGCCAAGACCTTTATAATTTGTGACTCTAATTCTCTCCATCCCCCTGCAGGGGAGGGGTAGGAAACAAGCAAGCATCAGCATGGTTTTGAAAGTTGCAGTGGGAAGCCAGCGTTTCCATAAAGCAAAGTAAGGCCAATCAGATGATTCAGTTTTTAGGACTAAAATGGCAGCATGGACACTGTCAGATTCCAATGGATGTGGTCAACAAAATAGCAGCTCTGTCCCCACCAACTAGCGAGGACATTCTTTCCTACTGTTGCTTTCCTAGGCACTGTACCTTTTTAGAGGATGTACACTCCAGATTACAGTCAAAATACAAACCTCTCTATCATATGACAGGAAAGAAGACTGGGCTACAGAAGAACATCATAACAACGTGTGGATCAGACCAAGATTAAAGTGTCTCAGGTGGACCTGGACTGGCAACATAAGGGTGAATTATTTCTGACTTGGTCAGCCTATGATGCCTCATTTCATCAGGGAAGAGATTCAGCATTACAGATGGACTCATGATTTAGGTGTGTTCTTACCTTAACCCACATCTTTACCTTTTGTAGCTCTGATTCTCCTCTCCACCACAAGGGGACAGGGGGAAACAAGCAAGCAACATGTGGTTTGAAGAATCTCAGTGGGAGCTCTTAACTGGGGAGTACCATTCCTAAACTACAACATAAACAGAACACTAAAATCAAACAGTGACATGTACATAAAAGGATTTCTTTTGTCCTACTTGAAGCTTATGTAATCCACATCAGAATTAACTACTGGTTGATCATAGTCTCATCACAAGGCATACTGGAGAAAAATCATGTTTCATTAACTCTGCTTATTATTTCTCCCTGTTATGACTCCAAGAGCAACTGCAGTTATTCATTACTCCATTCTGGCATAAATACTCTGTTACTTGCAATCAGAAATTTTATTCCCTTTTTCTTTGCAATACCATAAACCTACATGCTGCAAAACCTCATGGAAGTTCTGGAATTGATTGTTGCTCTTCACATCCTAAAATTTTTTGCACTCTTCCAGAAATCATCATTTAAAGAGAGGTGAACACACAGACAAAAACAAAGTAAGTACAAAAGTGTTTAGTTTTTCATTAGTGAAAGCCCTGAGGTCATTGATGCTCAATCCATAATTACCCAGTGGGAAGAAACTAAGAATCTAATTGACAGTGACTGTTGCTAAATATTGACAACAGAGTTGGCCCTTTAGTCTGCCTGAGGAGAGTAAGTTTAAATTTGTATATCACTTAGAATACAGCTATTTTTATCTCTCATCTTTCTGAATGGCAATGCGCATATTTATCTTCTGAGAGTCACTACCGAGGCTATATGCTGTGGTTACACTTTATCTTCTTCATTGGTCATGGAGAACCAGTTAGTATTATATACAGAAAAGCTGCATATGTAAATACAAACATTCACAGGCTGCCTCGTGTCCACACTACTTCTGAAACACCCACTGTAAGAATAGTGGTAATTTGTCAGCGTGGTCAAAACACACTAGTCTACAGAGATAATGTTATGCTTGGCTATCAGACCATAAATTAATAAAAATCTGTAGGTTGAGTACTTCATAAGAAATATTGGTGCATATGACCAATGTCTGATATTATTTATGCTAGAGTTCAACAGTTTTAATAATTATTATCATCTCGGCACAACAGTGCATTCACTGTGGTCTGAGCAAGAGCCACGTATCAGTTGAAGGTTTTCTACTTCAAGGACATGGTCAGGGAGTTATTTGCTCTGTTTCTAGCTTGTGTGGCTATATAATTATCAGAAATGTCTTTATAAAACATTTTTTGTTGATTTTTTTTTTGGTTTGTTTTGTTTTATTTTTATCTTTAGGTCAATGAAAATCATTTGCTTTAGCAAAATACTGGTTAAGGGTTTGGAGCCTGATCAGTCATCTAGAGATGATCCACCTTCTTTCTACAAACATCCAACAGGATGTAGTTTATGAGTGCTGGGAGTACAAGTGGTTCCCTAATAACGAAATCTAACTTTGTGGGACTGAGATACGACCTTCACTTAGTACTAATTTGCTGGAATTCCCTGTAACAAGTGATCAAATCTACATCCTTCCTCACTTCTCTTTCTAACCTTGTAACTAACGGAACCTTTACAAACAATACAGGAAAGACAAGAAACCTAAAGCTACTATAAGGTCAAGGTTCAAGTAAGAAGGAGCAGCTTGTTCACAGCATTCTCAAAGGGAAGGAAGTTCCTAAGAAATTAATTGTGCACCCATGAATTAGAGACACATGTACACCTCTATTTGTCAAAGACAACTGCCCCAGTAATATTGATGTTGTAGGTGACTGTAAAGAACAGAGTGTAACAAAGGTTAAG
Source organism: Hirundo rustica (assembly GCF_015227805.2). Classification (NCBI taxonomy): domain Eukaryota; kingdom Metazoa; phylum Chordata; class Aves; order Passeriformes; family Hirundinidae; genus Hirundo; species Hirundo rustica. Next base: position 56,617,323 of record NC_053488.1, on the reverse strand, counting down.
AACAGCTTTGGCATATTCAGTCCTATGATGAATTTTCTCTCTCAAAATAATTCGTCTCTGTGGCCCCAATGTGCCAGAAAGTGGTTGAGGGAATAAATATCAGTGTCATACTTTCAGTCACAGATCAGAACCAGATTTTGTTCCCTTCAGTCTTGGTATCATGGTTGTAACCACATGTACCACAGCACTTACACTCCAGTCCGTTCTGGGAATAGATCTAGGAGTAAACCAAGCTACAATACAAAAAGCCTGTCTAGTACTGCCTGAGTTGTAGGGGATGTTTTCAGACAGACAGAAAGTCTTTTATTTATATAGTTAGATGCACCTTGTGAGGACATGCATGCTACATACCTTTATAAATTCTGAATTTAGTGTGGGAGTAGAGGGTATATATAATCTCTTTGAAAATAGCAACTTTTAGCACTGACTAGGACTAAGAGTACACAGAATTTAATATTTTTTTCCTCCATCTTCTGTGTGCTTATATCCTAATATGTTTTGTCTTGTGCTTTTAACATGTATTTACTGTCTGAAATGAGTTGCTGAGGGATTAGCTGCATTGTTAGCGTTCTACTGCATTCTATTATCAGCTGCAGCTGATATTTTAAACTGCGGCAGGACTGGTCAAACAGATGAAGATATGTGCCTGTGCAAACACAAGCACATATGCGATGGAAATGCTCTCTTTGGTGGGTGAGCAGCAAAAGAGAAAAAGCAGAAAGAAAGGCATATGGTCTCTGACCATGCCATCTTATGCTAATTGGCTCAATACTGCACAAACACAAAATTATTACCATAATAATTTTTTAAAAACATGTTCCCAGTTTATGTTCCTTTTGAATTTCTGGTTTGTCTCTTTTTCTTGTGTCGTAGGTAACTATTCTCCCACCAAGTCATGTGGGATCTGTGAAACACCCACATGAAGCACAAATCTGTGTTTCTTTTAGCATACAATTAATTAAAATATGTATGTTTATTTTCCTTATTTAAAAAAATATAAAATTTATGTTAATTAATTTATATTTAGGTAATACTAAGTGTATTTCCAACAAAGTTTCTTTACTGCTCAGTAATAAACTTTACAAAAATTTATGGCTTCAAAAGGGGGAAATTATTTGTACAAAAGCCATAAAAAATTCCTTTTGCTTTCATTCTAAAATCCAAATCTGAATCTGATGATGCACAGTTTTCCAAAAGTAATTATTCACTGAGAGGCTTTTGTCCCCTAAATAGGGATTGTATTGGCAAACTCAGACCTAGCATCAATAAGCACTTTACGATTTTCTTTTAAACCTGCATGCTATCTTTTTATAAGAATTCCTTTAGGGAGCACATTAAAAAGTATTCCACTCTGTTTAGTGGGTAGAAGGAAAATTTCCTTTTGGCATGTATGTATGTGTGTGAATGTAAGTGCAATCTGTAAGTGTCAGATTCCATGTTTTGAAAAAGATAAAATGTTCTAGATCTCTTGCTGTGCTAGACACACTGGCCCATGGGAAGAGGAAATATTTCCCATGAGATATGGTACAGCTTCATTCAGCAGGTTTATTTTACACTCAAAACCCACAATCTCTGTCTTGTTCAGCTAGATTGAGGCAACATTTGCCTGGAGCAAGGTGGTGAGGGGAGAGAAGCCAAAGTTGCAAATATATTCCAGACTCAGATGATTGCCTTCAGAATAGCTGATTAATTGATACTGAGGAATATGCAAAGGTTTTACTTGGGGGAGAATATTTCCAAACTATCATTCTCAAGTCAAATCCTTTTTATCAGAGATGTTAGTGGAGGATCGTATGATGTGGTCTGCTCCACAGGCAGGAATAAAATAAGGCTGTCAGACATTTACACAAAGGGCATTTCTTAGACGTGAAGGGTCCAAAAAGTCCATCTCTTCCTACACTTGAAACAACTGTCTGAGGTGCTTGGAAGTAAGCCACAGAAAAAATCTTCTGGTTCAAAGACAGCAATAGTGGTACTGATTGCCCCTAAGAAATAAGGTAAAAAATGGGTATATAGCATTTCTGCCTTCAGAAGAAAGATGTATTTTTTTGTGTGTAGGCTCGAGGTACAGTTCATTTCCTCAGACAGAGATCCAAGAAGGCTAATAAGAAAGTTAGAAAGTTTCTAATCATATATAGAAAAAGAACTGGGTCTCCCATCCTGTAATATATGCAGGCTTTGGGGAGGGGAAAAAAAAAAAAAAAAAAAAAGCTAGACCAACAAATATGTGGTAGCATTTAACCCCAGAGTTTAGAGAAGACTGTAATAAGGACTTTTAAGTGTCACATTTTTTGGTTTGGGGTTGCTTTTTTTCTAGTTTGATTGGGTCCTTTAATATGGAAAAAGATATAGCAATACAGAATGTATAGGACTTAATAGCATTGCATACTAATTCTCAGGGAATTTCTAACTTTCAGACTTCAAGGTATGCCTTCTTGGAACTCCACTGCTCCATGCAAACACATTTGTATGATAGCTCCATCTATAATGTATGCTGTTGCATAAAAGAGGAATAATCTCTCAACAGAAAATGATTTGGACATGGTATGGAAGACAGTCCTACTCTAATTGGGTGGAGTAGATAACCGACTGTGCTGGCTTGAAGGCAAAACCAGCGAGAGATTTGAAGTCAGAAAAAACAATTTAATAGGAGAGAAAAAAGTAAAATAAAATAAAATGAAACACATGCAATGGTACAAAAGATCACTGACAGAGTGAGAATACAACCTGAAACCGTGGTGGTAGCAGTCCAGTTGAAGTGGTCTTGTTGAAGCAGTGTTCCCGTAGAAAGGTCTGGTAGCTCTTGTCCTCTGGGAATCCAGTGGGTAAGGCTGCCTGTGCTGTCCCAAATCCCAGATTATATCCAGGTGGGAATGCTTGGCTCCTCCCCCTGGGCGGAGCATCTCACAATGGACTGATATAATTTTATCAGTTTTGTAATGGGTCCCTGATTGCCCATTAAACAGAGATAGCTCCTGGAGGGAGTTATCTATGAGTCATGCAGCAGGGCATTGATGGGCCATTAACAGAAGATAGTCTGGAGGGAGGGGGCAAGGGAAACAGTGCACAACCTAGCTTCAACAGCTCATGGAGATGGTGATAGAATACATACTTTGGGCACATTTTACATTGTAACCTAGGACACCGACTTGATGTACCCACTGTTCCCAAAGAAGCTCTTGTACTGTTCTATGGACAAGAGGTGGCTGCTGTGTTTGATTAGAATTTCTACTGCTTTGTTAAAAATCTTATCATTACAAATAACACATTACTACAAATGTTAGTTCATCATATTTTTTCTGATAAAGTTCAAAAGAACTTGCAAAAAGAATTCTAACTTCATGCAAGATAATTTGTATTGCTGAAAGCTCAAAAAAATTCTTCAGTGACACTGAACACTTGTTCAAAATAATGCATTTTTTGTAAATGAAACCAAACAAGAGAGGAATTTTGGAGAATTGAAAAGCAGATTCTTCACATGCTCCTATTCCTCATGGATTTATTTCTTTTTTTCTTTTTTTTTTTTTTTTTTGACTTTTTTTTTTCAGTTTTAGAACATTCCATATTTTTGACAGCCCATTTTTCATTAATATATTTTTTAAACTACAGCAATGTTTAATAAATAGAATTTTATGTTTCCCGGCTTTCAGACCTCTTATACATAGGTATAAGTTGACAAGAGTCAGAAGAGATTGAATGAAAGTTGAAAAACAGCACCAAGTCTTATTGCAGTCAAGTTAGTTTGAATTGCAAAACTGAAATTAAAGGTCACAAATCAAATTTTGCCCTTAATCTTTTTACTTCTATAGTGTTGGTGCTTGTAAGCCAGTTAGCAGCACTGAGGTATCCCAGTACACTGGCACATGAAAATCAGGCTGCACTAGAAAATCTCTTTGTAAGAAGCAAAATTCATGGACAGGAGGTGACTTGTTTAGGCTAATGGATTTTTTGTCTTCACAGAATTCAAGATAAAAGTTAACAGCATTGTGTAGGGCTTCATCCTCAAAAATGGTGTTTTTCCTGACTATTAATCCATATAATGTTCCAAGAGAGTGTACCCACTAAGTGAATCCAATGTTGTCTCATAGTCCATCTAGGACATAACCAGAACCCAGTCATTTAGAAGTAGTGGGAGGCCTTTGACATATTTTGGATATTTTATACATGAGAGTATAATCAGAAATCTCGCCAAGACTGTAATGACATTGACATCTATTTCTCACTAAAGGCAAAAGGAGGCACAAGTGTCTGGAGAAAGGAATATTTCCTCTCCTCATTTTCATAAACATTTCAGGGTACCAGATGTTTGAACAACTTTCCATCTGCAATGTGTGAAACTAAAGTATCCAGTCCTCTCATAAATATATATAAATAAAAGAAATAGAAATAGAAATAGAAATAGAAATAGAAATAGAAATAGAAATAGAAATAGAAATAGAAATAGAAATAGATGAAAATAAAAAAAAAATATTATATATATAAAGAGGATCTTCAGGAAAAAATATCCAAAAAATATCCAAAAAATATCCAAAAAAAAAAAAAAAAAAAACTAGGATATTTTATGGACTGACTTCAGAGTGGTGAGCAAACTATTATACCTTTTCAAAAACAGGCTGAGTTCAAAGTTTCAGAGGCCACTATATTCACATTAAATTTCAGAACAACTGAAAAGATATCTGTCTAAATCTCTGCTTGTTAAATTCTCTTTACAAATGCCCTCAGATGGATATGCAAGTAATGCAAATGCCCATCTTAATGAAGGATAAACTGTCAAGTGGATGTGCAACATACTGTAAAGGAAGACAATGCAAAAAAAGGAAGTCCTTACATATGTAAATAAGAATCAGAGGAATCTTAATTATCATAAAAACTTTTTTTTGTTGTTTATTTTCATTTTAAGAAATAGCACTGATTAGGTAAAACTTGAAAGCAATCACAGTATTTAACCAGCATTTAGAATTAAATTAAGATCCCAGAGCAAATTTCTGAGATCACTGAATTCCAGAACGAAAGCAGGTGAAGAACAGCCAGATGATGACAAACCCCCTTCTAGTAAGATCAAGAATATTTTTATTTGTGTTTTCTATACTGTGACAGAATGAACATTAGCAGCTTGTTGTCCTTACGTGTAGAACTGCAGAAGATAAATAGTAACTTAACTATGACAAGGTTTACTATCTGACACTTAGAAGAAAATAAAATTGCAAAAGAAGAATGCAAATTCTGCGATGACTGAGTCATGCAGCTAACATACTCCAGAGAACAAGTCTCTCTCTGCACTTACCTACAACATTATCCTGTTTATTATGGAATATTGAGATTGGAATATACATCCTGATATGATCTAGTCTAACCTTTCTTCCCTTTCCAAGGCACCAAGAAAATTATTGATAGAGAAAAATTTAATAGATATAATAAGGGCATATTAAATAATTACAACAACAACAGTAAATAATAAATTATTATCCTTTTTGTATTATATTCACTGAAAAGTCTACTCAAAATAATAAGATGCATTTGATTTCTCTTAATTTTTTTGAATAAAATTTTATTCAGAAGAAATTTCATTTTGCTTATGATTTTACATAGATAATGTCAAAATGGTTTTGTTTAAATAATAAAATATATCTTTTTCTATGTTATGGATTTATAATATAATGTATAATTTTTTATTGGAGATTATATGCTTAGTTTTAACTTTCTTTTATTGGTGGAAATGTGGATGAAATTTAATCTGAAATATCAACAAAATTCATTAGCTTTGATTCTTTATAGTCTCCCTCTTCCCATGAAATATGATCTTGGAAGCATTTTAGCTTCCTCCAAAACTACATTTTGGAAGTTAACTGCAGGTTGTCAGACAGGGACCTTACATCTAAGGTATTCAAATGCAATAGATGTTTAAGTAAATATTTTTTATTTGGGATTTTCCTTCTGCATTACTCTAATTTAGACTAAACTACTCTATCTCTATCTATGGGATTGGTTTAACCCTATTTAACAATTTTAATTATTATTATTTTATAATTTGAAGCCGATGAGACATAGTCACCAACAAAAAATACTTAAGATAACCTCCTTGAAGATATTTTTTAAATTCAAGTAATGAGCTGCTTCTCAAGAAATGTGAGTTTGCATCTCATTGAACTAATGAATCATGATTTTAAAGAGTTAAGATTTTAGCTAAGGGTTAGAATCAATTTATATTGATCAAGATGTAAGTTAGATTAGTAAATGGTAGGTTAATGATTACTAGATGCCTAAGCTAGAGCTAATTGTTGTATTTTGAGTATGTTTATTGAAAGAAGTGGAGGAAGTGAGCTGTCATAAGAACAGATTGAAACCACTAAGAACAATGGCCAGCACTTGGACTTGGTATCAATCACGAAGCGGGGGACCTTGGATCGTGCCAGAGGGTCACAGAGACATGATGAAGACTCTCCTGACTTCATCCTTTGAGACCACTGGGCCAATTCAAGAGAAGTACTGCGCACGCATGAAGGACTAATGGCCACATTTTACTACAGAGCGGGGATGGGAGGTGCTGGGGTTATGCATATGTACTGTATGTAAGATCTTCGAAAATAAATAAAGAGCAAAGAGCCTTGTTCGGGGCGGCCACGCCTTTCAGAGATGACTCCCGTGCCGCCCGCTGGTGAATAAACATACCACTTTCTAACTTTAATTAGTTAGAGGGTCCTTGTCCGTGATTATATCAGTTTTCAGTGACTCACTAAATGTTTGAAAAGGGAGTTACAGACCCTCTGAAGCCTGTAAGACACTGGTAGGATACTTGTAGAATGCAGTACAGATAATCACCAAAAGAAGATTGATGGTCAGATATCCGGTAAGTCTCAGTATGACAAGAACAAAAGTTTTATTAAAGAGACATCACAAAACAGAGAAGAAGAAATAGCTGCACGATGTTTTGTTTTAAAAGAGCTGCACTTAGATTAAAAAATCATCTGCATGACTCACTTCTAGGAAGGGTAGAGGTACTGGGAGCTGGCATTATACTCCTTGCAACTCTCATGAGCTATAAGGCATTTTGGAAGGTGACTTCAGTCATACTGAAGTTGTATATGTCTTCATATATACCCATATTTGTTATCAAAGTCATGAATTTTGCCCTAGAATTAATGAGCAAAAAAGGTACATGAATGGCAGTTAATTCTTGTAGGTGGGAGGGAAATAAAGTATATGGAAAATGTAAGGAAAAAGAAGAGAGAATAGAGTCCCATTCCTGGAGTTAGAACACATGAGGATGCTAAATTAATTGTATATAATAGTCTACATGAAAGTTCTATATAAAATGAAAGTTCTGCTTTATTCCTGTGATTTTTCCCTCTTAATTTCTTTGATTGAAAAGTAAAATCACCCATTTTTAAGAAGGTGTCACAGCTTTTTGATAAATTTTAACATTAGCTAGTTTTTAAATTTAAATTAAAAAAAATTAAATTTAAACTAAATTTTAACAAAAGCTAGTGTCTTTTAAAGACTCTGAAGCATGATACCCCAAGAGGGACAAGGATGCTACAGCTCCAGGACATGTCTTACAACCAGTAGTATGGCTAGGACACCACAGGAGCATATCTACATGGCCAGCCACACATATTTCAGACATGCAGCAGACCCCCACAAGCACAAAAAACGACAGCATCATCCTGTTCATCTCTCTGGACTGCCAGGATAGCAGTCCACTCATGAAAAAGTGAATGCAGAGATGCGCAGTGCAGACCCCTTCAGCAGTATGGTTTAAACACTCGGACGCATCTGGTGGCAGCCACCAGCTCCCAGAATCCCCCACATAACCACTAGGAAGCCTTGTACGGTCCCAGGAGGCTCTTCCCCTGCATTCAGCAACATGTCCCCTACACTTCTCCATCCCAAAGGTGACCTAGAGAGCTATTTTTGATGACTCACTATGATCTGCAGAAGCTGACATGTCCTGGGGTTGGTCTGGGGAGGGCAAGGGCAGCCTACTTTTTCAGAGCAGGCTATTTTACTTTTCAGGCAGTTAAAGACTAGGCTTTTATCCTGGGACAATTCTCCCATTCTGTTGTGCAATACTGTCATCAGAATTTAAAAAAAAAAGATATCCTACTGTGTGAATCATTCAACCTTCTAGTGCAATGACTTCTTAAAAGATCAGGACCATCTCCCAAACAAATGGTAGAATGACTCTCATGCAAATAAAACCTTACAAAATATTTTCTCTAACTTCTGAGCTTTAGTTGAGACTACATTACCAATCATGAAGTAAACAAGTACTTAAATATTTACTCTGAAATTGTTGCTGAATGTCATTAGATGTTGGCAATTGTTCTAAAAATACTTGGAACTCAGAGTACCACTTGCAAGTTACAGAGAAGGAAATGGAAAAAAATATTACCTATTACAGAAAAAGCTATTTGGACTTCACTCCTCAGAATTTATGCAATAAAGCCTTTTGATATTTTGAGTTGTTGGTCTATAATGCTGGACAGCAAAATGTACATAAACTGATGGAAAATATTTTGAGCATAAACTTCTGATGCTTGACTCATTTCATAAATACTTTGAAGTAGCTCTTTGTGAATGTGAGCACTTTTAGCTATGAACAAATAGAAGAATTATGATGTTGCCAATAGGAAGATGGTATAAAAGACGTACTCTTAATACAATAAAACCCAAGTAAACTCACTTGACTCCAAGCAGCTAGATACTTTGGGTACTAAAAAAGCATGTTTGAGGAACAGGATTTCGTCTCAAGTAGTAATTTAGGAAAATTTTTGTCACACAGTCTTACTCAGGAAACTTCAGCTCATGGCAGCAACTTGAGGAACACCTATGACAACCTTATTGTGATTGGCTGGCAATTATTTTAGCAATGCTATGCAGAAGAGATAAGTTGATTATTGATTCAGTTGATCTGATTGATTTGATTTGCATCAGTTGAATTTAGAATTTTGTTTGAAATTTAGCTAAATCTTGGTTTGCTCTATGGATTTTACCAAGCTGTCTATAAATGGGACTTAGATTTGTTATAGTCAAACTAATGAAAGTGCAGGAAGATTTAAATCTCTTGTTTACAAAAATTCCACAAAATCTTGAACGGAAATTAATGAGGATGGAAAAAGATGGTCATGTTAGTGTGTGTGGTGGCTTAAAAAACAGCTGAGAATTAAACTCCAAATAGTGTCTCCGCTTTCCTCCGCCCTGCTCCAGTGAGAGAGGGACAAAAACAGAGACTACAGGTTGAGATAACAATCTACTGAGAATAAACAGCAATGGAAAGAGAAATCCACAGTAACAGCAGCAATATTAGTAACAAAAATATGCAAAAGAGAATGTCCTTTACACACAAAAGGTGTTCACACCTCTACTCAGTTCCACATGGCCAGCTGAGACAAGGACAAGGTGGTGGATGCTGTCCCCAGCCAGTGCTTCCTGTCCCTGAGCCTGAGCCAACAAAAACAAGACAGAATTATCCGCATTGCATTACCCACTTTCCAGACTTGAGGGCTCAGGTGTGGTCAGCAGAACTCAGCTCAGCTCCTCTCCACTCAGATTGGGTTCAGCTCCTCTCCGCTTGACTTGAGCTCAACTGGGCTTGGTCTTTTCTGCCACTCAATACCCGTGGCTGCTCACTGCACCTCTGCCAAGGCACACATGCATTCCCCTGGGCTCAGGTGAGGTTGGCACTTGGAGTTGTGTTCTTCCCGGGGTACAGGAAGGAATGGGCAGCAGTGGAGAGAGACAAAATCTACAGTGTTGACCCTGCCAACTTCCCCAAGAGAGAAATGGAACAAAATGGTGCTGTTTCCAGGTTGCACTGACTTTTTAACTCCCCTTGAAGCCATGCCCTGCAGTGATGAAATGCTCGGTATAGAATAGCAATCTAGCCACACCCACACAGCTCTAGGCTCCTCCCTCCACAGCGCCTGCAAGCAAAACTAGGACATACTGTGATTTGGCTTCAATAGGTGTTGCAGAATTAAATAATTTGGTTTAATAAAGTCACATATTGCAGGTGTCAAATCCTCTCTAAAGGAAAGACAGATAATTTATCTTATAGTGCTGGCTACTTCTATTCTGAACTTTTGAAAATGATTAATTTTTAAAAAAACCCTGAGTTTGTTTCAACTCCTTTTAATAATAAACTCGTATTACTTATGTGGAATAATATTCAGAATGGACTCTTCAGACTTGATTTTCAATTCAGTTGTAATTGCAGTAAGCTGAAGAGTGTAAGAAGATTGTTTTAACTTAGCTGTGATCATGCTTATGAGCACAATTGGTTTATGAGCACTAAAAAGTTCTACAGAACACAAATGATAAAATATGAATATGGATCTTTTATGCTATGAGGCCCTTAATTTCACAGGTGTATCAGTGTAATAGTGTGAAATGAGAAGTCAGCTCTAAACATAATACCAACAAAAGGTTGAAACACTGTCTACTGCTCACAGTTAAAATTCCTATGCAATTGGAATGCAAAAAAAAAAAAAAAAAATTGCATATGCTTTGTTTTTATTTTAGTTTTTCACCACCATGTCAGAGGTTATAAAAAGGTCATTAACCTTTTTTCATATAGTCTGGACTACTTCATTGCTCTTCTGATCTGAGAATCTTGAAACAAATGATCTTTTGTACTTGCATCCTGGCATTTGTTATGCTCATTTATTAAGGACTATTCATTATAAAGGAAAAAGGAAAATGGAAAAAAAACCAAGCCAGACATTTCAATCTAGGGTCAACAAAAGTTAATCAACCAGGCAGTTTACAAAAAACTGTATCAATTTCTACCATGTTATCTAGCATGAGGTCTCTAAATTGGAGAAGTTAGAGCAATCTAAGGATACATAGAGTAGTTTTGCAGTGGAAAATTTTAATTTAAGATTAAAGAGTTCAGATTTTGACATAAAGATTTAGCTTATTTCACACTGTATAGAAAATGTTTTTGATATATTTATGTCTTACAGCTAAGCTTCTACATTTTAAATATTCATGTTTAAAATTTTATTTCAGAAAAACTATTTCTAGGTAATATTTTAGGGTAATTTGAATTTTAAATTTATGTTATTTTTACCACATTTTATGAAAGTGTAATAGGCTGGTCCATGTCATATATAACACAACTGTGTTCTCTTGGTCAAAGGGCTATGCAAGAATGAGGACTGATGTATCCATAGCTACTGATAAGACATGTACGGGTAGGACCAATCTCATAAGAATGTGTATGAAGGAGCTTTCTGATTAAATGTGAAGGGATTTTAGTTTTTTAATAGCTACAATTGTATTTTATTTCTCACAGAAACTGCTATGGCTGTGTTCTCTCTTCTCCCCACAAATAAGCCTCCACATTAGTCAGTTCTGCAGTATCCTATATTGGCTCACTATTTTAAAGCTTCCCAAGACAATTACTTGTCTATATATCACAACTGATACTCCTGAGAAGTTTGACATTTCATCTCCATTGAAATTACTACAGTAAGCATGTCTCTGAGAAAGATAAAACTTTTCATCTTACTAAGGAAACAGTATCATACCTTTTTGGTAAATCAGGTATATGCTATTGTTAAAAGAGCTGCTTTCCATTGCATATCTTATGATTCTATGGAGGGAGCCATGCATTAAGGGATGTGAGTGAATTACAGCAAGAGGAACTACACAATCTGCAACCATCACCTTTTTTAGAAATCTACTTTCTGACCTTTCCAGTCATAATCTTTTTGTACAAAAAGCAGTCTGTGACACTAATATGAGTCAAACTCTGGGAGTCATGGAATCACAGAAGGAATTGGGGTAGAAGGGACCTTAGAGATTATCTAGTTCCAACCCCCCTGCCATAGGCTGAGGCACTTTCCGCTAGACCAGGCTGCTTAAAGCCTCATCCAACAACGTCTTGAACACTTATAGGGATGTAGCAATGAAAATATCTCTAAGCAACCTTTACCAGTGCCTCACCAACCCCTCAGTAAATAATTTATGCTTAATATCTAATCTAAATCTACTCTTTTTCAGTTTGAAGCCATTACATCTTGTTGGTCACTGCATGTCCTTGTAATATACCCCCCTCTAAATCTCTCATGGCCAGCCTCTTTCAGGTACTAGAAACCTGCTGTAAGGGCTCCCCAACACCTTCTCATCTCCAGGCTGAGAAGCTCAAACTCACTCAGCCTGTCTTTGTATGAGATGCTCCAGTTTCTTGGTTATTTCCATGGGCTCCTCTGGACTCTCTCCAACAGGCCTTCTCATGCTGAGAACCCCAGAGCTGGATGCAGCACTCCAGGTGAGATCTCAGGAGACCTGAGTAGCAGTGGAGAATCACCTCCCTCAATTTGCTGCCCACATTTCTTTTAAGTTTTTTTTTGTGCTGCAAGTGCGCATTTCCAGGAGATGGTGGCCACTTCTTGTCTACCAGCATCCCTGACCTTTCTCCCCAGGGTTGCCGTCAATCCATTCTTTGCTCACCAAATATTTTTGGGGAAGAACCTTGCACTTGGACTTGTTGAATTCCATGAGACTTGCATCAACTCACCTCTCAAGCCTGTCAAAGTCCCTCCCTCCTCCAATGGCATCCCTTCTCTCCAGTATGTCAACTGCACCACATAGTTTGGTGTCACCGTCAAACTGGTTGAGGATACACTCAGTCCCATGGTTCACATTTCTGAAAAAGATGTTAAACAGCATCGGATCTCTGAGGGATATGGCTTTTCACTGGTCTCCACCCAGACATCCAGCCATTGACCACGCGTCCTTTGAGTGTGACCATACAGCCCATTCTTTACGCACTGAGATGTCCATCTGCCAAATCAATGTCTCTCTAATTTACAAACAAGGATTTTGCGTATCAAATACTTTGACTTTAACTCTCTTTGAATCTGCCAAAAGACAGCCTTGTGTCATTCTGTTGTTACACAAAGAAACTTTTCTAATTTCAATGTCATTACTGTAAATGATTAGCATGAAGCCTCTGGCCATATATTGAAGTAATTTGGACTTGAGACAGGTGGAGTTTTGGTTGATTTAATTTTGTTTGTGGTGGAGTGGTGGTGGTTTTGAGCTGGGTTTTTTTGGGGAGGGGGTGTTTTTTTTAAATGTGAGAAGAACATCTGTTTACCCAATTTTAGTTGTGCAGCATCCCATCCATTCCCCAGCAACAACATGAAATTCTGATGAAGAAACAAATTTATCTTGGAGATATGAAGAATCTTTTGGAGAAACAAACATAGGCAGCTATAAAAGATGAAGATTCAAACGTACATTGAGTCCACTGGATTATTCAGTTACAAGAACATCCTCTTCTGATCTGTGAACAAAACCAATACTTGCAACATTCTGATACCTAATATATTCTATTTTATGTAAACCATCACTGTTTTATGGAGTAAATAGATTTTCAGAAAGAAATTACAAGAGGAAGAACTTTTGAATTCATCAACCAGGGGCTTAGACTGGTAGGAAGTGGCAATGGAAGGGAAGAAGCTGATATGGAAAAAGTGTTGAAAATGTAGGAGGAAATTAAGACAGAAGCAACGATTTTAGAATAAGAAGACACTCATTCTATGGAGGAGAGAGATCAGAAGAACAGAGGAATTAGAAATTAAACAAAACAAAACAAAACAAACAACAACAAACACATAATAAAAGAGAGGAGGATTTTGACAACACAATCTAGGACTGGTTACACACTGAAGGAAAAATGGGCTAAGGAACAGGAGTAGGGAGCATTACATGCTGGTGAACAGAGGAGAGGAAATGAAATCTATTAGAAGGCAGATGAAGAGAAGGTAAAAAGTATCAAATTTTGTTCATTTTTGTCTTCAGAGTGAAGGAAAGAAGCTGTAGATGTAACTCTGGCATTTTTGAAGTTCATAGTATGAACATAATACTTTCAGTTAACATCAAGCTACCTGCTACCAACCAAGACATGCTTTTTATCCATTCATCATTAGGTGAATAAAACCTGGGAGAAGAAACAGACAGACTTATAGAAAGAAACTGTATCCTAGAGAACAATGTTGAACTAAGTTTAACTTCACATACTTCTGGTTTTTTAGTGGCTTCCAAGTAGAAAATGGAGGAGAATAATTTAAATTAAATTTACCTTACCTGAACAAAATAAACTTGAATCACCAGTGCAGTTAATACATAGAGTAGAATTATTTCATTTGAGTAAAGGACTCTCACCTAAGAAGTATCTGTGTCCTAGGTCTTGATATAAAAGGTCTGACAGATGATACTGGTAGTCACCTGTGTATAGTCACTTCCACTATACACAGCACACTTAAAGAACAGTCCTTAACTTTGTACAGTGGCTGTGTTATGGAGACTACTAAGGCTGCTGAGAGACTCATTGTGATAACAGCTGTTTCAGATCCTGACACCGGTGCTGGACCAGACACTGGAGTGCACTGCACTCTTTGTGACTTTGTAGGCTCATGAAGACAGGGAAGGAAAAGACAAATTTTTTTTGGTAGTCAGGAATCCAGATTTTGTTTAAATCAGTTCTTAACATATTCTAAAGATGATCTTCTCTGCAAGCTGACTACCCTGTTTTTTGAGGGAATGTAGATTAGATGATGTTATTAGGTGACAAAATAAGAATGGAGCTGTGGCTATGTTCCCTTTACATTGACTGTAATGAGCATGCACTAGAGTGGGACAAGGTTGGAGGGCAGGGTATTGGAGGAGAGTAAATACAAGTAGGACTACTGTCAGTACAAGTTTCATGTTCAGATAATCTCCATGAGCTGGGTGATAATTTACAGCTAAATCTTTGTGTTACACTCTAAATTATTATTAGATTATGTTTACTCTAGGTATGTGACACTGATTTGTTTCTTTAATTTCTGTGGCCTTTTAAAATATGACTGCACTAGGGGATTTGCTGTGAGTTTTGACACTATCTTTTCCCCCTTTCTTTTTGTCGTTAATTACAGAAACTCAGACAATGAAATCTGAAAATTATCCTTTCTGGCATTTGGCTGTGACACTTTTTTTTTTTTTTTTTGTCAGCTTCATGTTTGCCTCTAGCTGTGACAAACTGAGATGCTGCTTCTGGTTTACTGCTGGCTTCCATTCCCTTTGATTCTGTGAAAGTTTTCAGCATATTGGTGGATTTTAGATTTTAGATTTTTCAAGAATTGTTATTGTTGGAGTCCAGGGCATTCCTTTGGTTGCCCGGGAGGATCAGAGACCTGGGCAGGGGGATCTGGGACCCCAGCCCAGAGCCCAGAGAGACACTGGATTTGATTTCAGTCCATGGGAGAGGCTTCTTGCACTGCAGGAGGCATTGCAGGCCACAAGAGTGTGAAAAATAGTAGTTTAGTATATCACAGGGTGAAAAAACAGTGGGTTTGGGATTTTGGGCATTGAAGTGAATGGGGCAAGATGGAGATTTTGTGGCGTTGTCTCCTTCTTCTTCCTTCTTGTTCCCTCACTCCATTTCTGCAGTGACGTTAGCACAAAGTAGTTAGTGAGGATTGGGTCAGAGTAAAGATGACCTTTTTAGTAATAGTGAAAGACATTGGTAATAAATAGTAAATAAAGAATACGTAGCAATTAGTATAAAAGATAAGGACAGCCCAGAGACAGGAGGACTCACCACATGTCCGAGCCGCGGCAAACATCTTTTGGACACTGAGAAAATTGTAAGATAAGAACTAATAAACGAAGCAGGTAACCTTGAAGACTCTGTCTTTTCCTGCATTTGGCACAGAGCTTTGCAGAGGGCCAGGACTCTAAAACCACCTGAATGCCGGGGAATTTAAACTCCCGCAAAAGGAGCCCCCGACATGTTATTGAGACATAAACTTTAGAGAACTGAGGATTTTAGAGGGGTTAATATTTTAGTTAGAGATAAGATTTGATGAAATTAACTAAAGTAGATAGGTAGGCTTTGCTGAAATTAAAAGTTAGTAATTAACTAAGAGAAACTCGGTTCAGGATCACTCTTCCATATTAGAATAACTGATTACTTGTCAACTTTGTTTGGTTAGCTGTGTTTATAATGAAGAATACAGAAACTGATAAATAGCTTTTAGGAACATAAGACAATTCTAGGCGTCCTCTGCCCAGAAACCCATTGAATGGTCATGAAGACAGGAAACAGGAGTCCTACCAAGGGCTCATTTATCACATTTGCATTGATAAGGTAGAAAGGTCAGAATGAGGAAGACTTCTTTACTTCCTCATTTTGGGGACCCCTCCCCATGAAAAGGACCACTGATCCATTTCAAAGAACAAACTACACATGCTTAATAGCTTTTTAGATAATTACCAGACAAAGCAGGGAATGGGATGTACCAGGGTTATGAATATGCATTTGTGTTTTGGGTATTCAATGCTTTTGTAAGTAAAAGGACTCTGTGATCACCTGTAAATTGCGGTGTGAATTTGGGAGCTATCCCACACACTGTCCGGCACCGTAATAAACATACACTCTCTAACTTTAAACTGGTAGAGAGTTTTTGTCCATCACAGTTGGGTATCGATACTAGATCAGTACCCATGTTTTCTTTAATAAGTCATTATAATCAGAACCAACCACTTAACTACATGAGAAATAGCTCTACATGCTTGTGAATCTATTATCTGTTCATTTGAATTTGCATTGATAAAAATATTTTTGTTTTGTACATGTATGTTTCTTGGAAAGTAGATAGTGGATTTTAATAATTGTCCCATAAGAGACTTGTATTTAGGAAATATAACAAATTAACAACAACAACAACAACAAAACCAGAACCAAAAAACACAGGTCACAAATTTTGTGCCCAGTTTAGAATTCAATACTTCTGTTACTCTTAGGCTGTCAAAACTCTGGCTTTGATTTTAAATTATGCTTGGATCTGAAGTTACAGATCAGTTTCACTGAACTTTTGATGTCTGTCTTCCTCTTGAATGTAGTGTAAAGCTAAACAAAATTTATTTTAATACTTATTAAGGAATCTTTCATCTAAGGCAGCAAGAGGGTATGTATAAGGAAATTCAAATAATCTAATCCTTCTCATATATTGTATGTTTTCACTTTACATTTCAGAATCATGAAAGGCTTTTACAGAGGCTTGTATTTATGAAAGTAATGTGTTTACAGGATGTAGACACATGAAAAGGCTGTTTCTCATAATGTGCTCAAGTAACCCATCTGTGGCAGTCAAATACTAGTGTGGAGGGTTAAGTTTCCTGTAGAATTTTTTCCCCCATAAGTTGCTAGGAGACTAAATACTGATAGTTAAAGGGTGCTTACCCTGGACAAAGGACATTGATCACTTAGTTTTGGGGGAGGGAAGAAAGCTCCCAGGAGCAGAGGGTAGAGGGCTCACTGCTCTCGGTTTTCCAGGGAGGACGGTCAGGCTACTGGTAGCTGCCTGGAGTCCACGGCTAATGGAGGAGGCTGGTCCTGGAATTCTATCATCTGTTGGAGTGCCCAGGAATTCGGAGTTTCGTCACTGCCCTGCTGGATTTTGGGTCAGCCCGGGTCCAGCCGCTGCGGGTTCTCCAGCACTGCCCACTTCACCTGCCAGGGCACCCCCCTGCCTGCCGAGGACAATCCACCGCTTCCAGCCATCAGCGCCAGAGCTTCCACCGTTTGCCCCTTGGGGTTCTTAGTTCTGTTTTACTATTATTATAATTGCTGTTGTTGTTTGTCTGTCCTGTTATATTTACTAGTAAAGGACTGTTATTCCTTTCCCCATAGCTCTGACTGAAAAGGTTTGTTTTAATCTTCCAAATTATAATAACACGGAGGGAAGGGTTTAATTTCTCATTCCTAAAGAGGCCTGCCTCTCCTTAGCAGACACCTGTCTTTTAAAACCAAGACAACTGGTACCAAAAGTCAAATAGCTGTGTTAGTCAGAAAATAGAGTGCTAATAGCTTCAAATTCCAAGACCACTAGTATCTATATAGGCTGACATACTCTTAATACATTTAAGGTGTATATTGCAGTCCATCTAGTTGCCCAACCCTAGAGTTTATAATTTTGAGCTCATCACAATAATCTTTCTATTTTAATATTTTTTACAATACATATTGTAATTAATTGCAGAGAAATTTTTGCACACATATATGCAATAACTTTTCAGAATTACTAATAATGACATTACATTACAATGTCTATTAGTTTGATTATTTTGTCAAAGTTTCACATTAGCTCACTATGACTATTTTATTTAGAAGTTAACATGCACAAAAAATGAACAATATTCCCTTTTATGACAGAAATGTATCTTCTATTTATTTTGGTAATTGGTTAATAAAACTAATGAAAATTTTACACTTGTGCATATGTGAGCTTACTACACAACAAATGAAAAAAGAGTTTGATTTGGGATTTTACAATGCAGTTATTCTACTGAAACACAACTATATTGGTACCCAGAAGTGGAATCATAACACTTAAGAAATTAAATATGATTTATAATCCAGTTAATTCAAGCAAAGATAAATGGAAATTACTGTAGTTTAGCATATATTTTCAAAGCCAGGAAGAGGTTTAGCCTCCAGGTTCCCAGTGATTTTAATGGGAGTTGCATAACACACTCCTTCTACATCGCTTTGAATGATTGCATCCTGGTCTAAGGCGTTACCATTAAAACAATCCAGAAAAACTCACAGGATGTGAAAACTGTTCCATCTTTTTGACACATTTCTCCATGGAAAAAGCAAGGACTGTCAGGGGAAGAAAACCCACCAACTCCAGCAAGAAAAACCCTTTTAATTTAAAAAAAATCTTGCTTTCTGAAAATGAAAATTCATGCTGAATTTTACAACATATTACACAATTTTCTTAATACCTACCCCATTATTTGGGGTTATACTAATTGCAACCAGTTTGTGGATTTTCTGGTGATATTTTCTTAATATGGATGCGTCCCAATTGTATTCAAAATGTGTGGTGAATCATAGGGAACTTCTTTACTGAAACAAAATGCCAGTTATATTAAAATCTTTCAGCAGATCTTTCCATCAGAGACCACAGTTACAGATAGAAAACTGCTAAGACACCTTGCAGCTTTGAGATTTGAGCTCCTTGGACTTCAGCTTTGCTCCTAGCAGGCCTTAAAATACTTACTCCCTCCTCAGGAACTTTTAGCTCCTGATGTCATGAGACAGTTTCTCCACTTCCTGTCTGGTTTCAAAACCAATGTTAAAAACCACTGTTAAACTAAATTTTGAGGCTCCTCCAGGTTTCCCCCTGCCTGCAAATAAAGCTGTTGTTTTGAAAGAGAAAAGTCATATGGGCTGAATTAGTCACAAGTAATTTTCTGATTAAATGAACTATTTTTAGTTCCCAAATTTAAAAAAAAAAAAAAAAAAAAAAAAAAAAGAAAAGAAAAAAGAAAAAAAAGAAAAGAAAAAAAAGGAAAAAAAAGAAAAGAAAAAAGAAAAAAAAGAAAAGAAAAAAAAAGAAAAGAAAAGAAAGAAAGAAAGAAAGAAAAAAAGAAAAAAAAAAAAGAAAAAAAAAAAAAAAAAAAAAAAAAAAAAAAAAAGAAGCAGCATCCGTATGTTCTACTTAGGATTTTGTGGTGCTCATGCTTTTTAACTGTCTACGTGACAATAAAGATGTCAGCCAGTTTTGTGGAGCTGCCAGCTAGAATGCGAAAACAATGTTCAGAATAATGACAACTGTATTAGAAAATGTAATGTAGTTATATATGGGGTTAAAGGAGAGTGTCCACATCTTGTAGTTCTGATAAATGTTGACAGCAGCTCAGATGGAAAAAAAACTTGAACGACAAGCATTAATTTGACTCTCCTGCCTCCTCATGATTACACTGTTATCTGACTGATATCACTGATAAGCAGAATAGCAGCACAGATTACACAGCAGTAAGATTTAAGGGTGGCTCTCTAAAGGGAATCTTGTAATGCTTTGTCTTCAAAGAATTCTCCATCCTGCTGTTTTCTTGTGAGATGTCAGTTTGCCCCACAGTTAAAATGTGTAAAACTTGCATGTCTCTGGGAAGTGGGACGGTGTGAAATGATACAAGAAGCAAACAGAATTCAAGCACCTAAAATGCTAGAAATAATATTGAAAAAATGGATCAGAATGACTAAACCAAAAATCATTCCTCCCTCCCCAAGCTTGTTATGCCAGTACATAATGATAATAATAACAAAGACAACAATAATGAAACTTGTGAAAGAAAACCAGTCACTGGACATCCCTAGGAGATGATGGCAGAGGCCTCATGAGCTATTACAAGAGATTTTCCAGAAGCCATTTAACCTCAGAGGAGATCAGAGAGAGCTAGGTTCTCAGCTGGCCACCTGAGGAGCCCTTCTGCAGTAGTACTGAAAAAGCTATTAAAGATAAGCTTCTATTACACATCTCACTCTCTGCCAGCCAGTAAGGAAATGCCTATGGAGATACTAGAAAAAAATCTAAGCTATCATTCCATATAGATCTATAGTAAAATTTGAAAATAGACATGAATTTGCCACTAAGGCAGCCAGTTTGCAAAATCAGGAGTCTAAATTTGGTACAGACGTAAAATATCTGCTTGTCTTGGGGTGATGAATTGGTTATCTGGAATAGTAAATAATTTTTGTGGAAAGGGTATACTTGAATATGCATGAAAAATTTACATTATTTAACCATTATTTCAGCCACTAAGCAGTGTAATGAATACTCGTGTTACATTAACAGTTTCCATTCTCAGTACTGAACAATAATTTGAATCAATAAGTGACTATTAGGAATATAAAAGCCTTGAAGACTTTGCATAGTACACAAGAACAATTTACTTTTTAGGAAGGTGTAATGCAGAGTACAGACGTAGCTGTAATAATAGTACTTCTGAAATATATCCACAAATAGCACAACTTACACTCTAAAACTCTGCCAAACTCACTTGAACTCTTATTCGAACACTTTTGGAATGTTTTCCTAATTTCTTTTCTTTTTTATGCTGAGGCTAAGATCTGTAGCTGTACATAAAATAATTTATATTTAAGTAAATTTTACCAAACCAAATCATGTATGTCTTTTTAGCCATGTACATCTTTTCTTTATATTAAGCTGCAGTTTGAGAACTAAAAACTGGGATATGGACAAGGCAGAGGTATTTAATGCATTCTTTGCCTCTGTCATAACACTGATGATGAACCAAGGAGGTGTCAGTAACCTGAGCTGGAGGACCATGACTGCGAGAATGACCAGCTCCCAGGAGGCCCTGATATGTGGGGTCTGCTGCTCCAACTGTATGTTTGCCAGCCTATGGAGTCTCATGGGACTCATCCAAAAATCCTCAAAGAGTTACCTGATGTCATCGCAAAATCTCTCCCCATGATTTTGAGCAGTCTTAGGAATCCAGAAAGGTCCTAGCTGACCGGAAGCTGGTCACCATTGTCCTGATTTCCAAGAAGAGCAAGAAGGACCCTGGAAACTACAGACCTGTTGGTCTCACTTCAGTGCCTGGTAAGGTTATACTGAAGATTATTCTTGGAAGTATTGAAAAACACCTAGAAGACAGTACAGTAATTGGTCACAGCCAGCACAGCTTCAAGAGTGAAAGTACTGCTTTCCTTTTATGACAAAGTAACCCACATTATGGGTTTCCTTGATCAAGGGAAACCAGTGGATGCACTCCTTTTGGATTTCACTAAAGATTTCTATGCTCTCTCTCACAAAATCCTTATGGATAAAATGTGCAGCACACAGCTGGATAAACACACGGGGTGGGTGAGCAACTGACTCATGGGTCAGGCACAAAGGTTTACAGTGACTGGGGTGACATCAGGCTGGTGATCTGTCATCTGCGATGTTCCACAAGGCTCCATCCTTGGCGCTGTGCTCTTCAACATCTCCATAAATGACTTGAACTCAGGTGTGAAAGGGATCCCAACACAGTCTACAAACAATACAAAACTGGGAGGAGGTGTTGACTCCCTCAAAGACAGGGTGATCCTGCAGTGAGACCTTGGTAAATTAGGGGACTGGGCAATCACCGACCATCACCGAAGTTCAACAAGGGAAAGTGCCAGATTCTGCGCCTGAGATGGGACAGCCCTGGGATACAAGAGCCTGGAGAGCAGTGCATTGGAAAGAGACCACAGAACTAAATGCAGTAGCATTCACTTGGCAGAGGAAAAGAACACAAAGTAGAATAATGAAAAGGAAAAATAAAGTTCTGTTTGATTTTTTTGGAAACATGCTAAAATGCTGGGTTTTGATCTTTGACCTACAAACTCATGTCCCATGAGAATGGATTTGGACTTCGAATAGTGTGTTGACCCTTTTAGGACCAATGAGAAGGTCAGAGACAGAGATGGAGTACACATTTCTGACCAAAAGTTCATAAGAGAATTTTCTTAAACATTGGAAATTTAAAAAATTTAAAACTTAAAATTTCAGTCTCATTTTCAATGAGATCAATTTGGTGATACACTTCTGACTGGTAGCTTTATTAAGTCAAAATCTGAAAAACAACATAAGCTTTACAAGTAGAGTGTAAACTCATTTCTTCTTTTACTCAGACTCTTGGAAATGTTGAAAGCAAAACACATGTGTCACAAAGAGTAATGAGGCTGAACAACTTTATGAGATTAAGTCCATCAAGGTCATCTAAGCTGAATGATCCACAGATCCCTTGTCAAATCACTGATCTATTAAGGTGCGGTACATCTGGGCAAAGACATGAGTTTATGTCTTTCCTAGGTATTTACTACTGGTCGTTACCAGAGCCAGGATAATGTGCCAGAGTAATATTTCACCTGCTTCCATAGAGTTGTTTTTCTGTAAAAAGTGGACAGAAGTAAAATACATGAAGATTTGTTACTAAGAATAAAGAGTATAATTATTAAAACCTTTCAGAGAAAATGACCAGACTTAAACTTTACCTGCTAATAAGATCTTCTGTACTCTCCTCTGAGTTTTTCAGAGGTGTATTTTAAAGAAACTGTAACTGGAATACCAGATAGAAAACATTTCCCTGAAGCTACATGTCTCTGTATACTAAATACATTTGTACATTTGTAGTTGTGACTTTAGAGTCTCTGACCCAGAGACAGTGTGCCCTGAGAAAATGTAACAATTTTGTCTTTTGCACAGCATATTTGTTACTTTCTTTTTGATATGAAATTCAACCAAATGGATCACTAAGCAGAACAGGCAGAGAAATGGAGCTGATGAACTGAAACATGACTAAGGCACAAACATGTTTTTAATTGCTTAACTTTTGTTTCTCCAATGTCTATCTCTATAGGTGATTGTGTGACAAGTTTCCCCTGCACTCTTTTATTTTGAATAGGAATTTGGTGCAATCCTACCAATGTATTGAGCCATGATATCACAAGCAATAGGTTTAATCATCTCACCCTATACTCCTATCCTGCCCAAATTTTTCATCATGGCACTGAAAATCACTAGACCAAGAATTCCAGCAAGAATTCTCAATACCGGTCTTTTTGAATTTCTTTTTCAAAAGCACTTTGTGAAAGCTATAAGCAACTGAACAGACATTTTAAAAAAAGGAAGTTTAGAAGGCTAATGACTCTCTCAGCGTCGTCATCTTGGCATAAGGGGGGTGTCGAAAAGTTGAACTCATGTACTAAACGAAACACGGGTAACCCCCAGTGACTTTTTGGCTTATCCTTGCTGTCATCTGATAAAGTTTGTATCAATACAGCAAATATGGTGGAGTGAATGATACTACTATTCCCCTTGATTGAATTTGCTGTGAAGAGCAGCTGTCACCACCAGCTCTGGAAAAAGCAGCAGAAATGAATGAAAGTAACTGGCAATTAATTGTTTAAACGGCACTCTGAGGAAGGTTGTGCACAAGTCCTGTGCAGAGCTCTCAGCTGCACAAATTAGACTTCCTTCCCTTCTTCTTTCCTGTCTTCCTGTCTTCCTGCCTTCCTTCTTCCCTGCTTTTGACTCCAGTTTTTGTACATCCTGTGTATTTGCTCCTCTCTTCACTTCAATTATTTCCTTTTTGGGTTTGACTGATTATCTCAAAAAATGTGTGAACCAAACCAGATGAACCAAAAAATCATTGAGTGCTCTCTGTCTTCTCTGTGCCAACTTCCCCAAGGTTATTACTGTCCTGACACCTAACTCATGTGTTTTACCCCAAGTTAATGGAGGGACGGTGCACTATGTCTCTTTAGAAATAGGGAATGCATATGTTCGAGCCCTCTTGTTTCTCTCCAGCCTCGGCAGAGGTTGCCTGGTTCAGGTCTCACAGTAATAACCCAAGAAGCCGCATTTCAAAATCCATTACCATTTCAGGGTAATTCCGCAATACCTTTCCACGTGTGACTATGCCAAGCTGAGACTAGGGAGGGCCATGGCCACCATTATTCAGTGCTCAGCAGAGCTGTTTATTTCCCACCACCACATTGGGGCAGTGACCCGAGACAGCAGCACCAACACCAGCTAAGTCTAGTAGGCAGCAGGAGGAGGCAGTGTCAACATTGACTTCGCACCCATCGACACCAGGGACCACCCAACATGGTGCCGCATCCTTTCAGTGCTCAGTGGGACCACTTCTTCCCCATGCAACACAGCCATGACTTGGAGCTGCAGCACTGGCACCACCTGCATCCAGCCAGGAAGAAGGGAAATCAGGGAAACTGACACGTGCATCCGGAGCTGCCCCACACAATATCAGCATCCCTCATCTGCCACTGCAATTGTTTCGTAAGCTCCTGTCCTCCTAGTCTTTTGTTTTGGTGGGAAGGATCAGCCAAGCAGCTTATCTGCCATACTGTCTTTGTTTTCCAGTCCATGCTGTCTGTTATGGCGGCTGCCATCTTGGGAGGAGGGCCTTGTCTGCCACCTTGTTTTCTTTGTTCCTGGGGCGTGCACGGGTTCAACACCTTTGTGTCTACTCATTATTGATGTTTTCTAAGCTGTTGCTGGCCTGGTTTTTAGTAAACTGTTGGTTTTTTCACTTAAAATCTTCTTGCATTCATCTCTCTTTTTTTTGGTGAAAAGGGTGTTGTTAAAAGTAAAGGGGAGGTAGCTCATTTGGGAGTCTCTGCCCCATATAATTGCCTTAAGCTGAGACAAAATGCTAACATTGGAATCAATGAACCTTCGCTTAGAACCATTCTTTGCATGTTCTGCTTTGTGTAACAAATTTGTGTTTATGAAACTTTTGCTGTGGTAAAAGCATGCAGCTTTATCAAGAATTCTTGCATAACCTAGGAAGCATTTGAAAATATTAGATATCAAAATGCTTGCATAACTGAAGATTGAGAAGGTTGTATAGTCTCAATTTGTCACAGGCAGTAAAATCCCTTGGGCTATCTTTGTATTTTGCATTTTACTGCAAGGACCTGTAACAAAACAATTACAACACTTACCCTACTCATACATACTCTTATACAAGGCTACAAGACAAACATTTCTGGTGGGACTTCTTCCACTTTACTAGCTTATCAACTTATATAGGTCTGCTGCCTATTTAATTTCAGTTACCTTAAGTTTTTGCATCCCTCTGTAAACTTTACCAAAGTTCCTAAGTTCAAAATTCAGTTGTTCTGTCTCAGGAACTTTTCTTGATTAAATAAATTAGCTTAGTGATCCAGCTCCAACATCGTGTTAAAACTCAGGTTGGCAGCAATTATTCCTTGTGACAAAGAAAAATTTATTTATTGATGTCTGCATGTAACACCATTCAAATAAATCTGTTTCTAAGTGAAGTATCTGATTTACTTCCTGAGACTATCTGAAAAACATGACCATTCAATCCAATCTCAGATTTACACCTCAGTTCAAAACATGCTCAACTGGGTCATGCTGCCTCTGGCCCTGACTGATAATGAACTGATCTGTGATTTGACATTAAACTCAGTTATTGGAAAAGAAAAAAAATTTGCATCTTTCAAATACATTAGCAAAACTGTCACTAGATTTTATCTTCTGTTACATCAGAGACTTCAGGATACTTTTCTCAGGTTTTATTGTTAAAACAATTTAATTAAAAAAGGTCTACAATTTTTTGAATTGTTGATGTGAACCAGGCGCAAAAGCTTGGATTTGCATATGAAAGCAAAACCCCTATGAAATCTAGCTGTCAGCATTTTTTTCAAATGGGATATAAACCTGTCAAAGACTCTTTAATGTTGTAGCACATACTAGACTCTTACTTCAGACTACACTGCATAAAAAGTAAACATAGGGTACTCTGCCCTAGTTGCCTTCCAAGAGCTTAAGATAAAACTTTTTTGGCCTAGCCTTTTTTTTTGACTTGAACATAATAACTCTTGAAGTGTTCAGAAGAAGAAATAGAAATGCAATTGATGTCTTTCACAATATTTTAATGTTGGGGGGGTTGCTTTTGTTTTTCACAAAAGCACATGTGATTATAATGAACTTCTGTGTCTCTTCCCT
Organism: Hirundo rustica; assembly: GCF_015227805.2. Lineage (NCBI taxonomy): Eukaryota > Metazoa > Chordata > Aves > Passeriformes > Hirundinidae > Hirundo > Hirundo rustica. Next base: position 56,590,990 of record NC_053488.1, on the reverse strand, counting down.
CTAGATACATGCCTCATCCATGTAGGCACATTCAATCTTATTAATTCAGGCATGCATAATATGGTACATATATTGCTGTACATTTATTGCAGGACAGACTCTCACTAATATGGGTAAATTACTTCCCTGCTAATCCCATTGATTTACATGGAGTAATGGAAACTCATGTTGGTTTCATAACCATTTATCAGGGCTCATTTACACTGTGTGCATACAAGGCTTATTGCTTGTTGGACTACACATTATTCACCCTCCACTTCATCACATAAAATCTCAAATATGCTTTTTGTTCATTATATCTTAGGCAGATGAATGTTGTTGAGAAGAATGTTGGGGTTTGGTGTTTTTTCCCCAAATGCAAGGTTTTGCTAATACCATCTTATAGTCATAAGGACAGCAGTCTTGCATTCAAGTTTCTTTTCTAGTATTGTAATTGAATGAAGGTGTGCATGTTTTCTTCCCGAGCTGGTGTCTGCATATGTGTGTACAATCAATTGTTCCTCCTTCCTCCACAGTGTTTTTGCAATCTCCCTCTAATTGCTTTGGGCATTTGCCGAGTGTTGCACACCACTAACCACTCACTGATCCTGCTCTACCTGAGTGGCAAATCAGAGGACCTGGGCTAGAGGTCTTTTCCATTCTTCTGCATGAAGGAAGAAACATGAAGTGGACAACCCTTCCTTACTGAGGAGTGCTAAATATATAGGCAATGATACTTAAATGAGTAAGTAAATAAAAACATAATTCAAGCATTAAGTGCTGTCTGTTTCAAGTGAATCTAATAGTGCTTGTTTAACAATAGTTTTCGTTAGATTATGGATTCTCTCGGAGAACTCTCAACTTTAACTTTTCAGAAATGATTTAGGGATTAAGAGGCTCCAGGACACTAAAAAACATATCAACAGAACAACTTTTATTTAATTGTTCTGAGGTCAGAACTTCCACTTACCTTCCCACCATATTAATTTCCTTTGGTTTTGGTGTTGTTGTGGGGGGTTTTTTGGGTTTTGGGGTTTTTTTTGTTGGTGGGGGGTTTTTTGTTTGTTTTGGGTGTGGGGTTTTTTTTTTTGTGTGTGTGTGTGTGTGGGTTTTTTGTTTGTTTTTTGTTTGGTTTGGTTTGGGGGTTTTTTTGTGGGTTTTGGGTGGGGTTTTTTGGTTTTTTGGGGGTTTTGGGGTTTTTTGTTTGTTTGTTTTGTTTTGTTTTGTTTTGCTTTGTCTTGTTTTGTTTTGCTTTGTCTTGTTTTGTTTTTTTCTTTGGATATTTTCTAGGTCAGTAATGTGTTGACTGTTTTGTTAACTGCTAACAGAAGTACTCAATAGAGTACATCTTACTTCATGTCCTGAAATTTAAAATCTCAAACCAGCTTTAACACTTCTAAATATAATACCTGTTTTATAGCTGCTAATCTGTTGAGTTTCACAACAGGGTAGTTTTTTTCATTAATTCTTTGCCTTAAGCCATCCTTTATCTATAATTCTGTTTTACTTTACAATGTTTAAGAGTACTTCAGCATTGCACAGACTTTGCACAAACTAAGTCTCATTTATTTCAAGTACAGATTACTTTTTAATGTTGATTAGGATTTTTCTACTAATAATTGTTTATTTTTTGGCCTCTAAAATTCACTAACTGTGATTCTCCACCTATTTATCCTTCATCATGGATAATTCACTCTTCTACATAAAAACAACAAAACAAACAAACAAAAACAACAACAATTATTTAATGGGAAGTATACAGGTAAGAATAAGTCTATTGTAAAAAGTGAAACTCCTGAACAAGAAATTAGGCATATTTTCTTTTATTTGAAGAATATTTTCTTCAAATAATTTTCTTCAAATATTTTCTTCTAGTAGAACTAGAACAGAACAGCACAACCTTTAAGAAATAGATAAAGGCAAATTTAGGCAAACAGGAGTTGTGCAAAATGCAAGCAGGATGCCAGCTCAGCTCTGTAAGGCTGAAAAAGTAGAAGTTAAGCAAAATAATGATATTGCATTACTCAAAACTGGTGGTTGAGGAAGAGCCATCTAAAAGAGGCCAGACATTGAAGACCACTGAAAAAGACCCCAAAGAACCATGTGAAGACTTCTGATAGGAGTACAACTGTGTAAAATAATACATATACACCATGGAATCAGGGATAGATGAATATGCAGTCAGTGCATATGGCAAAAATTCTCTTCACCTGATATTGAGGGCACTCAATTAGAAGAAGGATGCTCCAAGTGATCATCATGCTGGAATAAAGAATTACAGATTTCTAGTACTCAAAACTGTGTTAGAAAGTTTCTATCTGGCCAATTTCTGTATCAAGATATTCTATATATGAGAATTACTATCTCAGGGAATCTGAGGGAAAAGACACCAGAATATTAAAAATACATTTATCACAGGGCCTTTAACAGAGACCCCAGACATAGTTTTTGAGGTACTTCATTAATGTGCATAAAAGATATTAAAGTATCTTGGTTTAAGATGATTTAAGGGGCACATCCCAAAAGGGGTTACCTCCCCTATAGTTCAACCCATCCCTTTTCACCAATAAGGAGAAACAAACACAGGTAGATAAGTGGGGGGGGGGAAAAAAAAAGTTTATTAAAAACAAAATAGCAACAGGCAAAAAATAAAAGTAATAGTCACTAGCTACCAAGCTGCTGAAATCTCACCAATCCGTGGGAGCAAGGAGAAAATTAAAATGGTGGAGTAAAACCTCCCCGGTATGGTGGCCCCCATTGCCAATTACTGTAGAGAGACAAAGGTAAATATAGCTTCTTCCCACTGCCCCTTTCCTACCCCCAATCTCTCCAGCAGCAGCAGGTGCTCTGTCAGCAAATGCGTTACAACTTGTGGAAGGCCTTCGCCTTCCTCTCAGCAGGAGATGGCAAGGCAGGCATCAGGAGAAACTTCGTGCCTTCTTGCCTCGACTGGGTGCTGCCGGTGGGCTGGGGCAACTCGGACTGGAGCAGGGCCACTCTGCTTCTCCCAGTGTGATGCTACAGCTGCAGGCAGGCTCTCACACAATTTGCCCAGTTAGTCCAGGGGAGTGAAATTACTCTCTCAATAAAAAACACTTGGAGCAACACCCTTGGAAAAAAGAAATCTTGTTGGTCATCTCTCCACAGATTTGCAATACAAATTTGGCCTTCTATGAATATAATCAAAATTTGACTTGAGATGTCTCCTGTGAGAGCAGAGGGAGGTTTTCTCCCATTTTTCACAAACACAGTAATTAACTAACAATGTTAAGCTCATCCTTCTAAACCATTAAGCCAAGCCACTTAACTATTGACTCTTCTTGAAATGAATTGGCTGTAAGAACACTTATATCCTTCTAGATTATTTTTATCTGCACAGCTGAAATATTTCTGCATGATCTCCTACTAGGACTTCCAGTTAAATTTCACAATACTTGTTTTATTCTTCTTCCTTGCTAATGCAGTTAAGGAAAAATCAAAGCCATGAATCAAATTAACCAAGTCTTCCAATTGTGGGTTATTCCATGTATAGAGAGTGGTTGATGTTCAGATGAATGTAATTTTTTATATATGTTTGCATTTATCCTGCCTGCATAATATAAGGTGTCAGTCTTCTGATAAGCTCGTTTGCTTATCTTTACAAAAAAAGATCTGTAATGATGCCCAACTTTTGAATTATCGTTTCATATGAGGAACATAATGAGCTGTTTGTACAAGCTTTTTTTCTACAGTATTAACTACAGCTATCAAGCAGGAAAAAAAACAAAAAAAAAAAAACAAAACAAAAAAAAAAAAAACACAACGACAACAAAAAAAAACACCAACAAACCTCCCTCTCTGAACTATGACTACCTGAGTAATAATTACCTAGAAGAAAATTCAGCAGAGCTTACTCAATTCTCTGTGTGAAATATTCTTTCAGACAAAAATGATAGTTGTACCTGAGCCTTCGGGACCAACAAATTATAGTGAAATGACCAGTAGCAACATAGTGACTGCAGAACTCACTTTATCAGTATTTAAGGAAATTATATTTAGCTTGTAAAATTTTATATTTTCCCAAAGTTACTCAGTCTATCAGCTACTCCACTGCTTGACTGTGGCTAACAACAGCTCATAAACTATTGTCATATGTTGACATAAACCAGTTGACAAAAATGCTAAGCTTCCCTGTTTCTTGTTCAATGTTTTCGTTAATGACACAGAAAAAATCTCAAGATCGCCCCAGCAGGTTTGCAGATGACACCAAGCTGAGTGGTGCAGTTGACACATCTGAAGGATGAGATGCCATCCAGAGGGAGACAGACACTTGAAAAGTGGGCCCATGAATCCTCATGAGGTCTAAAAAGACAAAGTGCTGCTGGTTGGGGCAGCCCCCAATATCAATATAAACTGGGTAATCAGCAACAGATTGAGGGCAGTGCTTTGGAGAAGGACTTGGGGGTTCTGGCAGATGAGACACTGGATAAGAGTTGACTGCCTCTGCAGCCTAGAAAAACAATCATGCTCTATGCTGCATCCAAAGCAGCATGGCCAGCAGAGTGAGGAAAGAGATTCTGCCTCTCTACTCCACTCTGAGACCCCACCTGAATGTTATGTCTAGCTCTTGGGTCCCCAGAGGACAGAGGATGTTAACCTGGTGGAGCAAGTCCAGAGAGAGGCCACCAAGATAATTAGAGGAATGGAGCACATATCTGAGGAAAAGCCAAGAGAATTGGTACTATGAAGCCTGGAAAAGAGAAAGCTTCAGGATGACCCGATTGCAGCCTTCCAGTATCTTTAGGGAGCTCACAAGAAAGATGGAGAGAGACTATTTACCAGGGCATGTAGTGATAGGACAAGGGGAAATGGTTTTAAACTGAGAGTGGGTCTAGATGAGGTATTAGGAAGAAATTCTTTACTATGAGGGAGAGGCACTGGAACAGGTGACTCAAAGAAGTTGTGGATACTCTAGCCTGGAAGCATTTAGGGACAGGTTGGATAGGACAATGAGTAATCTTGGAAGGTGTCCCTGCCCATAGCAGTGGGGTTTGAACCAGATGATCTGTAAGGTCCCTTCTAACCCAGACCATTCTATGATGCTGTGGTTCTCTGCATGTTGACTCTTTTCCAAATATGCCCCAAAAATCCTCTTGCCCTTATGTCGTTCAGTACCAGAGTTCAGTGGGATTTAAGTCTATGTTCTACTGTTTTGCCCAGTCATTAGAAGATAAGGAAACTGTGAAGATGCATCTTGAGATCAATGCACTGTGACCTCACAGTTCAGGGACTCGGGGCCCTAAAGCATTTGTCTACAGAATACTAATTGTTTCTTTGTCATCAGTCCTCTTTCACCAAATAAGCACGGATCGGATGTGTTTTCCCAAGACAAATTTTTATACTGAACATCTGCTACTGTAGAACATATGCTTGTCCTTAAGAAGCTCCAATTAATTATAATCAACAGCTAAAATGAGTAAGGTGGAAAAGCCATTTCCATGTCTGTGTCTGGCAGCTAATCATCTAAACTGAATAATGAGGGATATCTTTCAAAAAATAGTGTTATCAGTACCAAATTTATTCTTCTTGTAATTCAAGCATTCATGACAAAATAATTTCCCTAATAATAGATGAAAAAGAAGGTAACTGTAAAAGTTGATTCCTCCTCAAATCCTGATAGAGACGTAGCTGATGTGAGTGGAAGGAGCCACAGGCTTTTTGGGAAGCTGGGCCTGATGCTTAGGTGCCTGCTGGTGGCTAATTTGGAATCTCTTCTGTACCCTGCCCTTTTAATCACACACGGGAATGAAGTAAAAGTACAGAGTATTGCCATTTTGAAACAAGGTAAAAACCCTGGTTCACTGTGATTTTGGTGAATGTAGAGGAAAAAAGATTGAGAACTTCTCCCAGTAAAATATGTTTTAGTACGTGTATATTTGACCTCTGTGGAATAATAACATTTATTACTTTGGAGGAATTGTGGTGGGCCAATTGGATGGTCATTTTTCAAGGCATTTTCTTGCTTCCTTTATTATACTTTCAACAATATCCAAAAGTCAGGAATAGCTTGTTCAATGTCATATTATTTTTAATTGTTAGCCCATGACACTTACTAAAAGGAGGGGAATCGATGTCTCACAATAAGTTCAAATATGCATTGCAACCATATTTGATAGGTATGAAAGAAGCTTAGTACATTTTACACATTCTTTATTATTCAGGATTCCATACAACTCTTGGTGTTCCGAGTCCATACTTGATTTTTAAAATATGTGGTCTAATCAAAGTCTCTGGCTGATTCAAAGGAGAATTTAAGATCAAGTAACTAAAACACATTCTTTGCTGATATTATAGAAATTACAGAAAGGAAATAGCACATTAGTCCAGACAGCTGTCAGTACAAAATTATTCCTTACAAAATATTTTCCAATACTTTGTGTAATAAAACTGTTAGTATTCTTAGAGATGGAGGTTTTTCAACAATTTCTGGAGGGAGATTGTTTTATAACCAGATAGTATTTAATGTCTAGTTTGATTTTTATTCTTGAATTTTGAAAAAACATGTTTGCACATCTTTATTGATTTATTTAGCAGAACATAGCAACAGTAGCATTTCAATATGTATTTTAAGGAAAAAAATCAGAAATATAGTCTGTCTTCTGCACTTAAAAACAACTTGTGAATTACTCAGCTTACTGCACTGAAGAATCTCTGCTCTGCCTCTGTTTATACTCAAAAAATACTAAATAAAAGCAAGGAAAACAAAGCATTTTTTTTTAAGATGTTCTGCCTTTACCTTTATCATCTTCAAAATTTCCTACTTGTCTTCAATTATTTAAGTTGTTGCAGAATTTTTGTCCTAGCTTGTGGTAACCATATCTGGTTTTTAGCTTCATTAAATCAAAAATATTCATGTTCCTAGTGTTCTTTTTCAGATATTATTTTTATTGTTAATTTCAAATGTCTAATATTGTGATTATTACTGATGTTTGTGACAATAAAAATACAAGGTAAGGAGTGAGTATTAAACATGATTGCTCAGTTTTGGGCTTTTTTTTGGAGTAAATAGCTGTTACCACTCATATTTTCAACCAGATAGTCTGTATTTTTTAGATGAACCTTTGCACAGGTTGCAGCAGAGGAGGTAGGAGACTTCATGTTATTCCACAAGCCCTCTCATTTTCCCTTTAAAAAAATATAAAAGAGATAACAAAACACAACATCTTTGAATTATAACCACACTTTTCTTCGGAAGGAGAACATAGAATTGGTAAGATCCACTGCAAACTTAAAAAACAAAACAAAACAAACAAAAAACCCCCACATGTATTTTACATTAGTCTATGCAGGTCTTTTTTCTGCTGTCATATTTGTCTGTAAAATGTGGCTCTTCTTGTAACTGCTGAAAGATCACAGTTAAGCTTATGAACGTCTGACAATATGTGAGACATTTGAGGAATTTGACATTTAAATGTTACTCTTAAACTACATCATAACTTCTTTTCACTTACACTATTTCCAGGCATATTTGCTGCTCAGAACTACAAAGAACATTCAGTGCAAATACTGAAGATCCTGTGTTTTCCTTGTCTCTTTCCTAATTTGGCATGAAAATAGCCACTGATTATTAAAAGAAAAATAAAATAGCCACAAATATAGGAAACCTTGCCTGTATGTGATGTTCCTGCTTCTGAGGTGGACATACATATAATCTAATTTCTATGGGTTTCCAATTTTATAATGGAAAACAGTAACTGTATTCTCACCATTAAACTTTGGTTAACACAGGAAAGTATGTTCAAACAGTCCTCTTCTGCTCTTGGGAATAGTGCCCAAGATGGATAGTAACAAGGAATTTTCATAATTGTCAGTTCTAAGCTGAAAATTCCTCCACAGAAAATGAGTGAGTTGCTGCATAGCACATTTATGGGGTCCTATTGCAAAGAAGTAATCCAGGCAAAAAGAATATTTTTAAAAATTTTGAAAAGTAATCCAGCAGTCAGAATGGATTAAGCAGAGCCATAATCCCGGCTCTGCTAACCAGTGTGCTGTGTTGAGTTTCTTACCTAATTTCTTAGTTTATGAGATCCTTATTATTAAATACATAAATTCAATACACAAAAATCCTATCAATACACAAATACACTTTACAAAGAACAGCTATATGAAACCAGGATGCTTACTGTCTCTTCTGTAGGTTAATTTTCCTTTTTCATGTCATATATGTGTCTTGTTCCTTATGGATTATTGAGTAGTCTCCCCTTTCATTACAGAATCCATAAATATGACAGCTCCTGGAGCTGAAAAAATATGCCTGTGTTAGCATAGTCTAACTATAGAGCAGATATGTACTGGTAAACTCTGCATGTAAATACTGCAATAATTCCACATTTTTTGTGCTCCTGGATAGTATATCTCAATGAACATGTAGCTAGCTAAGTGAAAGCATTGAAGTCTGAAGGATAAATGCATTTGGAGAAGATACCAAAGTATTTAGAAATCCACAGCTTTCAGTGAGAAAAAATCAAAGGTGGTCTAAGTACAGCAAGATAGGGGGCATTTGGGTGGAAGATGAAGAAAGATCACATTGTGTCCAAGTGAAGTGTGGTAACAAGCACACAAAAGACTAAAAGACAAGCAGTAGCATCTTCAGGCAAAATGTAAGCAGGACAAATCAAAAACTGTTGGTGGAATTGCCTTCACCAAATGAAGCAAGTTAACTGATGATAACTACTACTTAGTTTGAGTATTAGCTCAGTAGGTTTATCAAGCTCTTTCTTCCCCAAGAGACTTCTGTGGATAAATTACCTGCTTGTAAATGGGTCCAAAACTTTGGTGTTGAACCTGTACACAATGCAGTCCTTGTTTTCTTCTGCTACAAACTGGTAAATGTAAGTTTACTACTTCTCCTGAGGTCACACTTGAGTTGTTTGTAAAGAAGATATTTCTGAGAATCCTCCCCAACATGGCAACATTCACTTTTAGGAACTCAGAAACTTTAGGGCTCTAGAGAAGCAAATTTCCACTACAATTTATAGTGTAACTTCTTTCCCAGGTCAGTTGGTATAAGAGTTCAGAACTAAGTTAAAATGAAATGGTGGAAAATCCTCATGGAGTAGCCTATAGACACCTTTGTAAGACATCTTTTTTTTTTTTTTTCTTCATCTTCTTCTTTTGTTTATTTTTCATTCTTCCTAACCCTAGAGCTGCCACATCTGCCAGTTGCCTCCTTTTGACAGCTTGTCACTCCTGAAAAATGTTTTGGATAATTTCCAGTTCATTCTTGCAGGAAATGAGGATTTGCTTCCTCGCTTGGGATACCTGCTGCTAGGTTTAGTCACTAATAAGCATGATAAATGTTTTAGCCTTTGATCAGTGTTAAATTAACAAGTAAACTCCACAGAAAAAAGGTCTTTGAGGCTCAGAGGCTCAAGACAGTGAATGTATTGGAAATATGATTGATTGTCTTTCTGTGAGAAATTTCCATAAAAAGCTTTTATCATGCTGTTATGCTCTGAACAATTAAATCAAAATTAAAAATTATCTAACCTCCAAAGAAGACAAGAGGATGGAAGAAGCAACATGTATTTCACATGACTTTGTTTCAGTCTATATAAACTGATTTTCCTGGATTTTATTTTTGTTGTTGTTTTTCTTTTATTATTTATTTTCATCTGTCTTACTTGAAGGATTATTTTCCTACACTGGCAAATTACTTTTATGTATTATCTTCTATTTGTTCTTTCTTTCTTTTTTTTTTTTTTTTTTTTTTTTTTTTTTTCATTTTACTGGGTCTAGCAGGCATTAAGTTAATTTTCCATATAATATTTCATGTGTTGTTCTGCTTTAGATTTGTGACCAAACCAGTGCTGATAATTCAAGAATGTATTAGCTAGTGTTGAACCCTGCTTTCAGAATATCAAGACACAATATGTTTTTTATTCTGTTTCTCCCAGGCCATAGGCTGGAGGCAGGCAAGAAAAATTCGGTAATTACCTTACTTATGAGTTTCATACTATTGTGACTGCAGTGTAATATCCACTTATATAGGAAAACGTTAGCCTATCTACCTTAGATACAGATAACTAGATATTAATCACAGCAAGAGATTTAAATTGAATTGAAAAATATTTCCTGAAAAGCAAAAAAAATTAAAGGTGAGCTTGGGCTAACATTTTCAGGAAGTATCACCCACTCCTTTTCAGGGTGTGGCAGTATGCCCAGAGGGTGCTCAATTAGTCTTCATGGAAGATTAGTCAAAGGTTAATCTATCTAACATAAATACAGAAATAAGTTTGTGAAATGGTGTAAAGCAGCAAAGACTGGTTCAATGAGTGTCTTAAAAGGGCTTACAGCTTTTTATGTACTCTAAGTACACAAAGGAGAAGTACTGGCAAGATATTCTCAAGAGGTCAAAACAACAATAATTTTTACTGGCAACTTCAGAAAATCAGAGAACTTTGACAAAAGTTTAAAGCAACATTCAATGAACATAAAACCATCCACATTAACTTAGCCCATTCAACTTAACAAACTCCAAGCCCATCCAATTTTATGTTAATCAAAACTCAGAGAGGGAATTAGATGGGGAAAGAGAAAGAAGGAAATATAGAAAAAATAGAGAAAAGAACAAATATAGCTACCACTCCTGGTTTCAGCAGTGTCCAGTTGAGAGAAATTCCAAGAGACGATAGGGTCAAGACCCATGCTTGCCTCGTTTCCAGGGCTAAGCACCCTTTGGCTTTCCTGGGCCCTTCTCCAGGTGGGGGTTCCAGCCATCAGGCCACTATGGGGCTGGACTGGGGCTTCAGGAGCAGGGTCTGGAGCATTGCCCAGAGTGTGTCAGGGGCTGGCGGCCGCTGCAGGACCAGGATAGAGGCTATGGGGGTGCAGATATGTGGAGCAGGACATTGTCTCACCAGACATGGCCCAGCCTGCTCCTTTCCCCACACACAGCTGAAAGGTTATGAGCCAGGAATCTCTTGCAGTCTCTCACAAATGATAGACCCAACTTCCTGTATTTCAGAGGTGTCTCTGAATTTTTTTCTCCTGTATATATACAACCTTGTCATCCAAGTAATCCTAATTTCTCTTTTTCTTTAAACAAAATGACAGCAACTAACACCCATGTTTTCACTGGTGCCATTCAGAAAGTTTACAATGCATGCCATAGATCACAATCTGTTTCCACCTATTTATGAATGGGTCATTGTACTGACAGCATGAAGTACCTGGCCTGAAACAATGCTATATTGTAAAATTACCTTCCCGTGAGGCCAGCTGTCAGATTGTTATGTGGAAGGTCTCAGGTAGCAGACAAATGTGCATACCTATTGACTCATATTTTCTTATTAAAATTTAAGGCTTTCTTCTTAAAAACAGAAGTATTTTTCACTTTCTTCCAGTCTTTGTAAATGTTTGTCCTTTGTTTCAAGTCTTTGATTCTCCTTTAACAAAAAAAGGAGGAAAAAAAAATCTTTCCTTGGCCTTGGTGGAAAGCTGAAGAGATTTTTAATGTCAGTCTTTAGATTCACAATGGTATGAATATGTCCATCCTTTTTGCTTTTTTATACTGTTTAAAAAAAAATAAAAAAAAAAATAAAAAAAAAAAGAGAGAGAGAGAGAGAGAGAGAGAGAAAGTAAGTTTGCCTTATATTTTTTTAATTCTGCAAAATCTTTCTTAGGAGAAAGTAAATCTGGTTTTGCACATAATCTCATTTTGTACTTGGTTCTTTTTACCACAGTCTTTGGAACTCACAACACAGAATCTGTCATGGTCTACCTTAATTCATGTTTGTATATTATCTATTGTACAGTGGAATATTATCCATGTGTATATGTGAAAATCCTGGGATAGGTCTCAGAAATTATTCATATTTTCTTCACAGTCTCACTGGAAAACAATTATTTTTCATGACTATATTTATTAAATTTACAAATATAGAGGGAGAAATATCCTGCAACACTTATTCTTCTCTCCCCATGAAAATCTGTTTTACCAATGCTCTTCCTGAAGTGAGCTGTAGTTTTGCAAAAGAAGAGAATTGAGATTTTTACAAGAATGATCCACAGAAATACTCTGCTTCCAATTGAAGATTGCCAATTCAGCAGTACTATTGACTCAGTACTGAAATGTGCTGACAGAAAACAAGAGTGGACATATAGGGAAAAAAGCAGGGTACAAAAACCAGAGATTGGAAACACCAGACACCAGGTCTGCTTCCTAAACCAAGATTACTTGTGGAGACCAAGTATGACCTATGCACCATAGGTCAGATATTCAGCAGGTTAGGTCAATACAATCTCATGAATAATAATGAACCATTTTTGAAACAGATTCCTTTTCCTCCACTTCCCTAAAAACATTTTCTTTTTTAATGCTGAAGCTGTTTTCTAATAAAGAACCTCACTGCCCTCTTTATATGGTGTTACAACTGTGTGTTCAGTCCCTTCAGGCAGAATTACACAGAGTTTGAAGCAACAGAATAAATACTCTTTTCACTGAACCTTGTTGTGTGAACTAGAAGGAGCTATGACCAGTGCATTTGTTTTGCGAGGAAGGGCTAGCTGTGATTCACAACTCAAAGCAAGAGTGTTAGATTGTTCCTCCCAGCTTGGAGTGGAAATATCACGTGGTTGATACTGAAATCCAAGAGATGGGCTCATTTTAACGTAAACAACTCTTAATCTATTTTTAATGGCTAGTTTGGGCATATGCCAATACAGCTTGGGTTTATTGGGTTATTTGTTTCATGTGAATCCTACTTTTGCCAAGAATTCTACTTAGAGACTGCATATACGAAAAATAAACTGTGTGGAAGTATAAATTTTGCTGTGCTCAATCTGTTAATATTTTAACATCCAGATCCAGTCTGTGGATCTAGACTCATTCACCAGAATCTCAAATCCAGAACCTTCAAAATTTTTTCAGTCATTTTATTGCCATTATCATTTTTACCATAGACTACCCAAATTAGTTATTCCAGTCTCAGTTTGCATGCAGAGATGTTTTACTCTTAGTGATTTATGATGATTGGGGCTATAAACAGACAAAGGCGGTTTTTTTTGTCTGTGGAAAATGTCAAAATAGTTCCTCTATGGAAAGCAACACCAGCTGTACTAGAAAAAACATCACTTAGATGAATCTTCATCCCAGGTGTACCTTTTGTTTTCTGTGGATATATTAGTGTTTCCAGATAAAAAGTTATTTACACCTGGTGAGATAACACAGTGCTTATTCTTCAAAGCCTACTGGCCCATGGAACTGCAAAATGCCCATTGTGTAAGAAATAGAACTGGAAGGTCCTCAGTCCCAGTTTCTGCAGTTCACCAGTCAGTCAGCTCTTTTGGGGTCCCTGACCACTAGGGACCACCAAAGGGACACCCAAGGCTGAAGAACATATGAAGGAGAGGGAAAATCTGTTCATGATTTCAGGAAAATTATTATCATATGTATGCTTATTCTGGGACAATCAATGAATGGGTATGTAAAACTCAGTATATAAACAGAATTTTTCCTGTATACACTATGCACAATATTTTGAAGAAAACATCCCCTTGTGCATCTGGCTGAAAAAGAATGCCTGCTTCTTAATGCCACATTGGTGTTCAGGAGTTTTTTACTTTTACTGAATTTTTGGTAACATTAGCACCACTCAGATTTGAAGAGACCAGTGTTGTCCGAGAAGGCTCTATGGCATCAACAAATGTAGTAAACTAGGAAAAGCAAGTGACGTGTGTCATGCCCATTGCCTTTGGTTTCTTTCTTGATACTGGAAGACAAGGCAAGTGAGATGTACCTAGCCACATTCAGATGAAATTTAGGGTGTTCAGATTGGGAAAACTCCTTGTGGGCATACTAGAAGATGAAAGGGAGAAAGTAGTACGCATCAATTAATTTGATAAAGCAACATTAGTAGACTTAATAAGGCCAGAAATTTCCCTGCAAAATAATAACAAGCGCTTGGAAACATTGAAGTCACACTTCTATGGCCTATAATGGCCTTCGCCTTGAGACCTGTATGCTCCTGACAATAGCAGTAGAATGTGTCACATGGAAAGAAAGTTTACAATACATAGTTTGAAAAGACAATGCTAACAACCTACAAATGTTAATGCCAGTTGATTCTCTTTCCTAAGGTAATGTGCACTGTAGAATGTATCTCTTTTACACCACAAAGTGATAAGCTTTTTTTGGAACTATATGAAGTGGATTGTCTCTGCTGAATACTGAATATTGGAAAACATTGAAAAGAAAATGGAGCTTGTATGGCATCACTCATCTTCAGACACTTCAGATATTTTTTCACTGAATGGATCTTTTAGTTTATACATTACCATTTCCCATCTTATTCTAAGTAATTTGTCCTATATCCCTGTCTATATGATTGAGATATACCAATTTATCCCGGATGTATAGATATGCATCTGTGAAAGGAACAAACCTTTGCAGATGTGTTAATGGGCAACTAGATCATGTTGATTAATTCTACCTGGTACAGCTTTATGAAATGATAGCGAATATAACCTATGTACTGTCTTTTTTGAACAGTTTTATGATGAGATAATTGGCCAGTAGCTTAACACAGATAGCCCAAGGAGACCAACTTTCAATGTGATAAAGAACACTAAACACCACAGGAAAATCTGCATTCTTTAATTTAAAAAGATATAGAGTATTGATGACATTTGTATAAATTAGTGTTGTTTCTATGAGAATGAAATACAGTGATGCATTCTTTTTCTTTTTTATTCCCATCCAAAATGCCCAATAATGGAAAACTATGAGATTTAGTAAATATCATGCTGCAGGTTATCAAATAAATTCTATGCTCTTCTTCTTCTGACCGCTATTTGAATGACTCCTCTAATTGGGAACTGTGGTCAGATTGGCTTCTTTGTAAAGAAACTATAGGAAGACAGCGCACAATAAATCATGTCTAGCAACATGCTGAAAAACTGGCAAGAGACAGCTTGTACAGTGACAAATACAGCTGACAAAAAGCATATACACCTGGCAGAATTTATGAGAAATTTTATGAGAAAAGAATACAAACAAAATAAAGAGACTTAGCTTTACAAGAGACATTTGAAAGTCTTTTATTTATTTCTTATTAATAGCAAAAATGTAACAAATACAAAAATTGAGGCTAGTGAACAACTTCTAGTAATTTTAAACACATCTGACTCATGAAAAGAGAGTGTAGATTAATGTTTTGTTCATCAGCCTTTTCTTACTCAAATGCCAGGGGAACTAATAAGAAAGTAAATTTAATGCATACTGATTAAAGGATAACACAGTGTGGATATTTTTAACATACACATTTTGAATCCTGACTCCAAAGCTAAGAGTAAAAGTGTAAAAAGTGTTCCTCCATCATTCTTTGATGAAAAATGACATATCAAGCCATTATTTCACCAAAAAAAAAAAAAAAAAAAAAAAAAAAAAAAAAAAAAAAAAAACCTTACAAGAAAAGTCATCAGAGTCAAATTCTTTCATAATTTACTACTCAGTTATCTAAATGAAATAATCAAGGTGCTGGCATGAAAATTATCATGAGTATCATAGCTAAGTCCTACTGAAATTATTAAGACTTGGTATTTTGTATTGAAAAATACCAATGGCTTTGGTCAAGATCAGCTCTTCTGCAAGTTTTTTTCTTTTTAGCCAAAATAAATATGTAAGATAAAATTTAATTTCATGTTTATGGTATAAAAATTCTCACTAAACTAATAAATATGTTATGTGTTACCTCGCCAAACAGCGGAAGTACATTGTAAAGAATAGAAATTAAAAGGAACTAAAAAATACAAAAAATACAAATACTTTAAGAAGTTGCTACAGGTAAATGAACATAGGTGTTTATTCTGTTTTGAGAGAAAGGGATGAAAAAAAAATCCTTGAGTTAATGTTTTAACTTTAAACTTTAGCTTAGAGCTACAAGACTTCCCTGAGGACAGAGATTCTGATAGATATACAAAGATGTTTGAGGATTGCAATGATAAATTAGAATTTTCATAGCACAATTGGAATAGGAGAATCATGCAGGAAAGATAAAAAAACATAGTTCTTCCAGTGTAAGATGAACTGCTATCTTTAAATAATTTTGGAACCATTATTGGAAAGAGCATCCTACCCATATATAAATATAAAATAACCCATATATATATATTCCAGATATGAAATCTCCTCTGATTTTATAACTCCTAGTCAAAAGCTCAGCTAGCTAACATCAGCGATCTAGTCCGTGCAAAGAATCCCAAACCCACCTCTTCAAGCATTTCTCTTCTGTATATGGTTTAGGACTAGCATGAATTGGTTTACTGTAAAAGCTTCTGCCAAGCAAGGCTGTACAAGGGAAGACAGCAGTCCTATGCTGTTTGTCATGTTGCAAGGATACGATTTTCTCAAAAGCTGTTTATATATTTGCATTTTTAAGGACTTCTGAAAGACAGTTTTACCAAAGATACTGGCGGTGTACTATACCTGAATAGTAAATTAAGAATGCCTCTCTTGTGGTTCAGAAACTTCAGCTGTGCAATCCATAAAACCAACACCATATTAAAGCTGAAAACCTTAGGCCCAAGATCATAATAGCACAAAGTTTGCAAAGGGTGATTTAAAAGATAGGATAAAATGAGGCACCTCATAATCTGGATGACTCTCCATTTGGTGGAGATAGAGAAGGAAGGCTGTTCCTTTCAATTGTCTTCAGTTATAGATCTGTATTAAATCTCACCAATCTTCTCATGACACAATCATTATGACTTCCTCCAGGTTTTTACAATGTATGTGAAATAGTCAAGTATTAAATATAGTCAATTATGTGGAAGTGCTTAATTAATCTGACTGCATCACTGAATGATGTAATTATATTAGAAAATACTTTTGCAGCTTTGTAAAGGAAAAAACAATATAAAATCCCAGGCAAATATTTATGCTCACAGCCATTGTTCTTTTTCATTTTTAATGATATAATAAAAGAATCTTTTGACATTTGCATCTAATCTGAGACTTAAAACCTCATACACTTATTGCAAATTTCAAAAGAAAATGAAAAACTATATAAACAGTGCTTATTTATTTAAAATTTCATGAAACTCACAGTAATTTCCTTTTTCACAAACCCTCCTACCTGAATAGAAATAATTTTATTTCCATCCCCGTGAAATCAAATAAATACATCTCCATTCTTGCAGATATTCAAAATACAACTGGACAAGGCCCTGATCGAAGTTACTCCTGCTTTCAGCAAAGCGCATGAATAAATGACAACCTTGAACCCTCAGAAACTAAGCTATTCTATGATTCTAGATTGCTTATGGCCTGCCACTTAACCATCCATGGCTCATTCACACTACATCATTTTACACCAACATGGTTTGGTTTAAGGTTTGGAGGGGTTTTTGCCTGTGGTTAAGCTGAAATAATGTGTTTCATTCTGTTTTCTTTTCCCTTGCATAAGGTCACTTTTTGTGGAATATTTTCAAATTACTCACAATACTTCTCAGATTTTGGGGTTTTTTTTTAGAGAATGAATAGATATAAAAATATAACATTTATTTCTTTTGGGATCTTTCTGGCAACCATTAAAATAAAAAACTGGGTAGTTCTTAAGTGCATACTTGTAAAATGAAGGGAAACTTTAATAAAATGTGTCCGTGGTCCATAGTAGTAGATAAGGAATAATCAAATGCTGTTTCAATTACTGAGATATTTTCATGGATGAAGACTAATCTTTAATTTGTGAGACAAAAAAATTATTTGTCTGATGCACAATTTTATTTGTAATATAGGCCAAAGTAACCAATGTCTAGCCATACTCTTATTCCTTATTGCAACTACTTATTAATGTGATTTTGTTTCCCAGAAAAACAATCAAGGCCAAGACTGTGTCTTGAAATCCTGCCTGCAGAAGTCCTCAGTGAGAAATTGTAACCAAATTAAATTCAGCATCAGTTTAAAGAAACAGGGGCACTCTGTGGGAATGATTCTGTTTAAACTGCTACAATCTGATCCTACTGTCCTCTTTTTCAACTGACTAAGAGCAGAAAGGCCACTTCCAGCAATATTAAGTAACAATCAAAAGGATGCATTGAGAAATTTCCCCTGCAGTGAGGATTAAAATTTTTATGTGAATTCTTCTGGTCTCAGCACACATGACAATGGGAAACAAATTTTCAGACTTCTGTTCAGACACAATTGCTTAACAATAACAAAAGCAGCATATCAGCAACGTTAATTACATTAATAATCCTACTAAGTAGGGTCATATATATACACTCGAATGAAATTCTAACATGCATAAATCTCAAAAGAAAACCTAGTATGACATACTAGAAAATGTAGCTGAAAGGATACAACATAAATCCATCTATCTTAGGAAATTCTATTTAGAGAATTAGCTAAAACTGTCTTAATTTCAAATTCTGGTAAGTGTGTGCTGTCCTTATTTGTAGATATTCAACCACTGAATTTTTTCCAAAAAGGAAGAGCTAACTTTGATTCCAACCAGCCAAAGAAAGTGTGGTTTTCTGATGGTAAAATTAAAGCAGATTTTAAAAACTACCACCTAGTATAGCAATTCTTACAGCAATAATGTATTAATTTAGATATGATAATATTTATGATGATAATAAAATCTTGGCTTAAAAACATCTTTGCTAATTTGATCTCAGATGCTTTCCATTTATGAAAATTTGCAAATTTGCACTACAAATGTGTTCTTGTTTGTTGTACAGAGGGCTTCTGAAGCAAGAAGAAATGTAACCAATACAAGTGTTAAAGATCTGCTGTCACTGAGAAAATTTAGAGGCAGTCAACCTGAAACAGAAGCCACAGTCCAGCAAACCACCCCAATGTTTGGAACCTTTTCCCTTGGTCGTCTGTATTTCACCACGGCTTTTCACTCTGTGTTACGTGGCCATCTGGCATTGCTTGGCACTTAAAGGCTGATGAGGTAAGGGGTCTAGAAGAAGTTTTGCATTGCCAAACTGTGGATTATATCTTAAACTTGGTTAGCAACAAAGCAGTAATTTCCACATGAAAAACAACATCAACCCCTGGGATTTTAAAGAAACAGATTAAAAATCCTATATTTTGTGACATCTCAAACTATCACTTCTCTTCAGCTTTAAATATTACACAGAAAAATCAAGACTAATCTTCTCTTCTCCAACACTATTTGGAGTACCTGACCTGGCTTTCTCAATTTCCTGGAGAAGCAATAGTAGTACTAGGGACAATTTTTCACAGACCACTTCTAAAATTGAAATATGTCGAAATAACAAAAGCTAAACAGCTGAAATTATTGAGAAGGATTATAGACAATACAACTACAGTACTTCTCCCACTGTGCAGTTTTTGCCTAACTCTCTTTTATTTCATTTGTCCTAAACTGATCTCTTTCATGATACAAGTTTTGACTTTTCAAATAATAAGATTTTAGGGTAAATATGTAAATACACCAGGAGTCCTTTCTGCAGATCATTTCGATTTTTTGGATCATCTGTGTTTGTGGTTATGCAGGTGCATCAACAGGCTATTCTTTTCAGTGGTAAGTGTCTAGAAACACCATGATTCATGAAATTTAGAGTAAACTATTAAAAATGCCAATGTGTATTTCTCCAATCTGTTGATGTGAGGAGCTCATGAAGAAAATCTTCTCCAGAAAAATTCCTGCAGTTTCTGGCTCTGTACACCTGGCACCCCTACAGCTGGGCACCTGCCACAAGTCTTGAGGACCTTTTAATGGTCCTAGAAGACCAACAGGAGTCCATCATTGTTTCAAATCCCTCAACAGTCAGCAGTACTTCAAATGGAAGAGAACTACTCTTGGCTTGCCTTCATCTCCTACCAGCTGACTTATTTCTGCTCTTCCTAGTGCATACTAGTGCAACTCTAGCAGTTTGAGTTCACAGCTGCTGTGGTTCAAGAAATATTCCTTCACTTTAGGCTGAGGTAAATTTCTAGATTAAAATTAGGCTGGTTCCTTGTGGCTCACTGAAGGAAAGTCAATGTACAGTGGTACATTTTTATAAATATCTTAATGTCTTTAATGGACAATTAAAAGCATTATATTTGTCAGGAAACCTCTACTGAGAAAAGAATTCAGAACTCCTCTGTTACCCTGGTTTTTCTGAGTTTTTTATTAGCCTTTTGATTTTCATAAATGGAGTCAGATCTTTTAGTTACTGTAGAATATTAGAGCAGTTCTTCTACCTTTCCCACAGAAGTAATATAAACAAATCCTTTGTTTTTCATTCTTTGTCCTTTGTTTGCATATTTCTAACCTGAAAACAATTGTAACTAACAATTCGTCTGGCCACTGAGGCTGAGGGGTGGAAACCCCAAAAAGCTAATCTTCTGCTAGACCCACAAATGTATAAAAGTAAAAGAATAAACAAAGGGGTCTCTTCTCTCCGCTCTTTCAGCTGGGAGCTGGATCAGAGGAACCTCTGCGAAAATCTCTTGTCTGCGTGTGATTGCTTTGTGTGTCTCAGTGACACTCCTCCTAGTCTGTATTATCAAATTCAGTTCTTAACCTTCCACTGCTGTTTCTGTACAAACTCCATTTCAGTAATATTTGGCCGAGCAACTTGCAAATAGAAAGAGCAGTTAGTATTGATTGCTGAAGCAATAAGTTTTGAAAGATACACCTAGATTAGAAAGATGTTCATTATATTATTTTATCTGAATTGCCTATTATTTTATCTGAATTGTCATTGGAAAGAAAGCAGTTGTTCTTGAATGCTATCTTGTTCCCTTCCTTTTCCTTTTTTTTTTTTTTTTTTTTTTTTTTTTTTTTTTTTTTTTTTTTTTTTTTTTTTTTTTTTTTTTTAATATACAGAAAATCCCCAAACCCTATAAATCTGCATCTGTTTTCATCTTGACTAAGTTTAGACAGTACGACTAAAGGAATTCCATTGAAGTAAACTACTGTAAGTTTCAAATATGGTTCAGTGTTCTGGGAAAATCCTGAACATCTTATGATTGTAGGTAGCTTGGGAATAAAAATAGTTCCCGTCAGAGCAAGACTTAATTCACTAACAGAGAATTTAAAAAAAACCAACTTCTAATGCCTCCCTTAAAACCTGTGTCTGTCCTTAGCTTGCTGAATTATACAAACCCACAAGATGTCCTTTAGCATCCAATGTATCTTTTGGTACGTTCAAAGAAATATAATTGTACCAGTGTCATTTGTTGTTCTGATGAAATAAGGGGACATTCAAAAACTGCTCAACATCTTCTTTTCTAGCAGTTAGTAAAGAGAACTTTGTGATGTTTTTCCTGCTAGTGATGCCTTAGATATAAGAAATCATTGTGACCTTTAGAGACTGATAAATTGATTTTTTTAAATATATCTGTCCTCCTAAAATATTCTTCCTTTAATTTTTGATAATATTTTTTTGTATTAAAGACATATCATAGTGAGAAACATATATTTCTAACTAATCAGTATGAGAATGCTAAATGATAAATCAGCTCTCTGTCACTTCCAAAGGTCAAACAACATTGTAAAACAAAATCTTTTTTTACAATATTGTTATTCATGTCATTTATGACTGAAAGGTATTTGTAATAAATTTTTTTTTTTTGCTTTAAATTATGTAACAGAATCAACAGTATGGTTGGGTTTGGAAGGCGTCTCTGAAGATCATCTACTCTGACCTCCATCCTCAAACAGGATCTCTAGGGAAGGTTGTACAGAATTGCATCCATTTGAATACCTCCAGAGAATGAGTCTCCACAGCCTCTTTGGACAGGCTATTCAAGTGCTTTATCACCCTCAAATGTGAGGTTCTTTTGAGAGACCCAGACAACCGTTGATGGCAAAAGGCACAGAGAGTCTGCTCTTTCTGGGGAAGAATTAAGGTTTTATTTGGGTTCCAACCCCTTAGCAAGTCCAGAGCCAGTAGCTAGCTCCTTCCTTGTCCCTGTTTCCTGGCAAAAGAGAGTGCCTCTCCCTCTCCCAGGGCTTTTTCCCAGGGGGGAGGGGCTAGAGGCAGGGACAAGCCGCTGCCCAGTCAGGGACAAGGTGGGAGTGGAACAGAGTTGGGTTACATTCCAGTGTGGGAGGATGGGCACTGCAGCCGAGCAGGGACAAACCACATGATACAGTTTCCAAGGGGAACTGAAAACATTACACACAATGAAACACAATATAAAACAAATTAACACACTGTAACATCTCCCTCTTTCTTATTATATTGAGGGGGAGGAAGGCTCAGTCCATGGGAGATGTTTAGAATTAGGACTTTGAGTACCTTTAAAGCTGCAGAAGAAAAAAATGACCTTTAGTGCAAACAAACTGTCCAGAAAACACTGTTAAGGAATAACTAGGAGAGGGTTCAGCGTTTTCTCCTCCTCCAGGCAGCACTGGTCACTTGTGGGGCCTCTTCAATGTGGCTTTGCAGTTTTGGGGATGAAAGATTTCATCCACTCAGCTGGCACCCACTTGAGACCTGGGGGAGTGGACACATAGGCATACCCACGACCCCAGGTGACCTGATCATGAGGACTTTTTGTTTCTCTGGTCGCTGGATCCTTTATTATCACATCTGGTGACTTTTGCTGAAAGGCAGAACTGGTTACAGCAAGATTAATTAATTCAACATTTACATTTTCCAGTTTTTTCTCCCCCCTCCTTGGACTTGCCCCATTTATGTCAGCATGCTGGGCAAGCTGGTGCTCAGCATTTAGATTTTTGAAAAATTCCTTTTGGGCCTCCAAGACTCCCCATCCCCATCGTCCTGAAAGTCCAGTAATTGTCTCTTTAAAGGGCATTGAAAAGCCCAATGCCCAGCCTGATTGCACAGGAGACCCGTTGTTCTCTTGGGTGGTGGCCGTGGCACAGACACAAGGAAGCACAGTGTCTGCAGCAGCGGCTTTTTGTGGTGGCTTGACTCTGGAACTGTGGTTTTGATGAGCTTTTATGACTTCTGCTGAAAGGTAGAACTGGTTATAGCAGAATTATTTAATTTAACATTTGCATTTTCTAATTTTTTCTCTCCCCTCCTCTGATTTGCCCTATTTTTGTTGGCATCCTAGGGCAAGTAAGTGCTGACATTTTAGTTTTTTGAAAAATTCCCTTTGAACTCTTGAGACCTCCTGCCCCTATTGTCCCGAAAATCCAGAAATTGCTTCTTTGAAGGGCATTGAGATGCCCAATGTCCAGCCTGATCACACAGGAGACACGTTGTTCTCCTCTTGGGTTGTGGCTGTGGCACAGTGTCCTGGTTTGGGAACAAATCTGGGAGAAAACCCTGGTATAGGATCCCTCTGGGAAGCAAACCCAAGTGGCCCCTCCCTCCAACCTGTCTGGTAAAAAACCTCTTTGGAGAAAAGTGGAAAAAACTATTTTACTAAACAAATGAAGTGCATACAATTATAAAGAAGGAATAGTATGAAACAATAAAACCTCTCCTTCTGGAGTGAGATGGCAAATTGAGACAGTTTTTGCCACAGATGTAGCTCAGCTCTCTCTCAGTCTCTCACCAGTCCCAGTCCCTACAGCGCTGCTGGAAAATGCTGAGCTCCAGGCCCCAGTGGACCGCAGGTGCAGCCCCCAGTGCTCCCCTGGGTTTTCAGTCCAGGGCAGGTTTAAACAGTTCCAAGAGAAAGGAAAAAAAAACAGTCCAGGGAACTTCTCTGCCTTAGCTAGCTGAAACTAACTAAAAGCAAAAAAAAATATCTCTGTCCTGCAGTCTCTCCAAGCCTCCGCTGAACACCCCATCTGCAGAAGAATGTGGAGGAGTCAGGCAGTTTTCTCAAAACAAACTCCGCACTTCTCCTTGCTCTTAGAACCAGTCTTAAAGGCACAGGACTCAATATACAGCACAAACAGAACAGACAGTTGGGGATACAAGCATCATAAAGTTACCCTAGGACACACAGGCACAGGGGGCATGGCATCTGCTGCGGCAGCTCTTTGCGGTGGTCTGAATGCATCTCTGGAACTGTGGTTTGGGTGAGCTGTCATGAAGGGAACCTTCCTGGCACACACATGGAGCATGTCATCTAAGTTGGCACTGGTTCCAAGGGCAGGCTGAGGATGGCTGCCTTTCACTGTTCGTTTGCATTGGTCAGTGCCTTCTCCTCCAGGACCTGTTCCTGGGCTCCTTCATTCTTAACCTGTAACTCAATAGGTCTGGTTAATCACTCCACAAATGCTACAAAAGGTTCCGATGGAAGCAAAGGAATTTCCTGAGCCTGCTTCAGGGCTGAGGCCCATTCACCATCACCACATAGATGTTCCAACACAATTTGGAAATTAACATTCTCAACAGCTGTTTCAGGATTTTGCCAAAGCTCTGGAAGTAAATCTCTTCAGAGGTCAAAGGGAACTGTAGGATTCCCTGATAAATTGGCTTTTTAAAGGTTGTAGAAGTGTTATAATACATTAATTTGGTTTATATTGTGCTTCATCAGATTTGTCATGTTTCCCTTTAACTTTATCACGAGGTTTGTCCCTGTTCGGCAGTGCCCATCCTCCCACACTGAAATGTAACCCAACTCTGTTCCACTCCCACTTTATCCCTGATTGGGCAGTGGCTTGTCCCTGCCTCTGGGACCTGCCCCCTGGGGAAAAAGCCCTGGCATGGGTGGGGCCTCGGGAGATCTGGTTCTGGTGTGGACGGGAAAGGAGCTAAAAGTAGCTCCTGGGCAAATAAAGCAATATTTTCCCTCCCGGACAAAGAGCAGGCTCTTTCCTTTTGCCATCGGCGGTCGTCTGGTCCAGTAAAGAACTCAATAATTGGTGCCATTACGTGTGGCTCAAAGCCACAAAGGGCTCCCAGAAAGCTGGAAGAACCACTCAGGGAGCATGTAGCCGAGGAATCTCACACAGGTATGTGAGTCACGAAACGTAGCCCACCCACGCAGAGACAGACCCGTCAGGCTTGGTGTTTGCTGTGAAGTCTCTGAAACACAGGATTCCACAGGCCAGGGCTGCAGTTTTCTCCTTTGGACTCAAAAATCCCATCAGAGTGCTGCAAAGAAGCCCTAACAATCGGCAAACTGCTCCCAGAGAGAGTGACTACATGTTCGTGGAAATCTGATCCTGGAATCAGAGACTGGAAACTCTTTTTACAACAAAAAGGGTCAGTCTCAGGCAAAAGGAGTGATTGGAAAGAAAGGAAAGGAACGCTGGGTTTTTGGTGAGTACCACTTTCAGTTTTCTAAGGGAAAATCCCTTTAAGAGGCAGTGTTCCTCAGGGAAAAGGGTTGTTTTTTTTTTTTTTTTTTCCCTTTCAGGGAAGGTTTTTGCTTTCAGAGTAAACCTTCAGAGTGCTTTAATAGCACCTTTCTTTCAGCAGCCTGAGGAGGGGGTGGAAAAGGTAACTGTTTCCCCTTTTTGGCTTTTTTTCTCTCCAGCAAGGGTTTTTTTGACTTTCAGTTTCCCAGCCACAGTTAAAGGGGACACAGAAACTTAAAATCTGAGCCAAAAATGGGTGCTAGGCTGTCTGTGTCTTTAAAAAGGGGCCTGTTATCAAATTTTAAGTGCCTCAGATGATGGGAAAACCCATTTTTCCAAGAAGCAATTAAAAAATTTCCTTCCATGGTTATTTTCTCAATTTCCAGATGTATCATCTGAGCAAATAAGCTCCCCAGAATTTTGGGAAACTGTTGTAAAAAAAATTGTCTCAATCAAGCTCCCCTAATGATAAAGAAAAAGCAAATTTTGCTCTCTGGAGCTTGCTGCAATGCAAAAACAAAATGAAAAGGAAAAAAAATCCAGTTTCTTGTGGACTTTCCCCAGTTTCCTCAATTTCTCCCTATCCTGACCCCAAAATCCCTTCCCCAAAATCAAATATTCCTTGAGAAACCCCTAAACTTTCCCCAAAACTCCCTTCTTCCCCAGTTTGTAAACCCCGGGTTTGGTTTACTTTTGCAGGCAGTTTGAGTACACAAAAACCCCATCTTAATGAATCCCAAGCTAGTCTTAGTTCGGAAGGGGGGTCATGAGATGGAGGGGACTCCTTTGTTCCCCAAAATGGCCAAAGCCATGTGCTCTCGAGTCACGAGGATCCTCTCTCTTTGCCTGCCCCTCCTTCCCACAATCCCTTTCACAATCCCTTTCTCTCCCCAGACCCCTCCTTCCCTTCGGTGCCACCCCCAGCGCTGCCCTCTCGTCTGACTCTGCCCCTACGCTCAAACCTCCACCCTGCGACTCCGCCCTGTGTGACTCAAGCCTCCAGCCCCTCCCTGCCCCTGGTTCCCACGGTTTCCCTGCCCACAGTCCCAGTACCCACGCCTGGGGAGGGGGCGGAGCTGGGAACCTGGAAGCAGGAAGTGATCCCGGCTTTTCTGCCACTCCTGTCACATATCAAAAGTTAAAAAGGGGGGGGTGCTGTCCACAGTAATTGGGACCCCTTCCCCAAAAAGCAATTCAGGATTCATGCAAAGCTCAGGCCAAATTTGGATGTGAATGTGAATACTTTCGCAGCCTTTTAAAAGCAAATTTAGCAGGGAATCCTATTGTTCCCTTTGACTTCCGGCAGCTTTTTTCTGCCCTCCTTTCATCCACACACTTTAGGCTTTGGGACTCTGTGGCGGTGCGCAGTTTGTTTTATTTGCTTTATGTAAAATTTATACAGGTTTCTGTATTGGTATGTTCTGTTGTACCCCCCTGTTCTTTGTAATAGTTCCTTCCTCAACGAGTTATTATGTAAGAGTTCATTTTATGTCAATCATCCCTCTCTTGTACCTGCCCCTGTCAATCCTCTCCCTCTCCCCTTGGGTGCCCTGTCCATCACTTCGGAGCCCTTCCCTGGGTTCTGGAAAGATCCAGGGAGGGCATCGAGTGATTGGTGGGTGCCTGGGAAATCCCCCACCTCCTTCTTGTGATTGGATCCCTGTTCCAAGGTTGACACCCCCTGTTACACCCCTTTGCTCCCTCATTGGCTGACCTGTTGTCGCCACACCTAGTTCCACCTCCATTTAAAAGTTGTTGCACACCTCTGCTCGGGGCTCTCTCTGGGCAGCAGCTGACCGAGGCGGAGCTCCTTGCTGGTCTCCCCTCCAATAAACCATCCTGTCACCCTGTCAGAGAGTGCTGACTCTTTATCTGCCACTGTGGTCGTGCCGACACCAAAGCCCGTCGCTGGTGTGGGGAGCCAAGGCCCCACAGGGAGGAGGTGGCTTGCCCAGCCTGCCACCCCGACCTCAACACGCGTCAGCCGCAGTGCGTGTGCTGAGCTAGCCTGTGAGCTGCGCCAACCAAGCGCGAGGGACACTGCGACAGGACTCCACATGGAAAAAAAGATTAAGAGATTTACTCCCGGAGCTTTGGCAAAATCCTGAAATGGCTGTTGATAATAATAATTTACCAGTTTGATTAGAACATCTATGTGGTGATGGTGAATGGGTCGCAGCCCTCAAGCAGGTGCAGGAAATTCCTTTAGCTGTTTTAGAGTGCATTAAAGATGCTGCTTTCAAAGCATTCTTTTCAATCCAGCCCGATGGGCCTTTCCAACCTTACAGTAAAATAAAGCAGCTTCCATCAGAACCTTTTGTAACATTCGTCGAGCGATTAACCCGAGCTATCGAGTTACAGGTTAAGAATGAAGAAGCCCAGGAACAGGTCCTGGAGGAAATGGCACTGACCAATGCAAACGAACAGTGCAAGGCAGCCATCCTCAGCCTGCCCTTGGAACCAGTGCCAACCTTAGATGACATGCTCCGCCTGTGTGCCAGGAAGGTTCCCTTCATGACAGCTCACCCAAACCACAGTTCCAGAGATGCATTCAGACCACCGCAAAGAGCTGCCACAGCAGACGCCATGCCCCCTGTGCCTGTGGCCACAGCCACCACCCAAGAGAAAACAACGTGTCTCCTGTGTGATCAGGCTGGACATTGGGCATCTCAATGCCCTTCAAAGAAGCAATTTCTGGATTTTCGGGACAATAGGGGCAAGAGGTCTCAAGAGTTCAAAGGGAATTTTTCAAAAAACTAAAATGTCAGCACTTACTTGCCCTAGGGTGCCGACATAAATAGGGCAAATCCGAGGAGGGGGGAGAAAAAACTAGAAAATGCAAATGTTAAATTAAATAATTCTGCTATAACCAGTTCTACCTTTCAGCAGAAGTCACCAGATATGACCCTTTCAGATCTTGACCTGAGCAGACCCTGTCTAACCACTGAATGTCTCCAAAAGCCTTTTAGGTTGCAACTGACAGAGTCCTTGCACCTAAGTGACACAGACTGGCATTTAGGTTCATTGGACCTACAAGTGCCAGGCTCCTGGCAACATGTTGGCAGTAAGTATGTCATCCTTGGGGACACCAAGTACACACCGAGAGAGATTGAGATCCCTCCAGGTCTCGTCTCATCAAACCCTAAACAACTAGTTCTCTGGCTGCGCTGTGTTTGCCCACCCTCGTTTCTGTATAAGGGGTGGATAATAGCTCAGGCAATTCCAGCACCTGAGCCGTTCCCTGAAAAAGCAGCACAAGGAACAAACACCTTGATGTTTGCCCCACACGAGTTATTGGGAGGGACAAACTCATAATAGGGTGTGAGGTCTGTCACAGTAATAAACCTCAAAGGGGTTTTGGACATAGGCGCGGATGTAACAATTGTACCAGAAAGGATGTGGCCCTCACATTGGGAAATGCAAAATGTGGCTGGGCACGTAGAAGGTATAGAAGAGACATGACTTTAAAGAGTTAAGATTTTAGCTAAGGGTTAGAATCAATTTATATTGATCAAAATGTAAGTTAGATTAGTAAATGGTAGGTTAATGATTATTAGATGCCCAAGCTACAGCTAACTGTTATATTATGAGCTTGTTTATAGAAAAAGTGGGGTAAGTGAACCATCATAAGAACAGATTGAAACCACTAAGAACAATGGCCAGCACCTGGACTTGGTATCAATCAATCACAAAGCAAGGGACCTTGGATTGTGCCAGAGGGTCACAGAGACCTGATGAAGACTCTCCTGACTTCATCCTTTGAGATCACTGACCCAACTCGAGACCACCGACCCAATTCAAGAGAAGAACTGCACACGCGTGAAGGACTGATAGCCTCATTTTAATACAGAGCGGGGATGGGAGGTGCTGGGGTTATGCATATGTATTGTATGTAAGATCTTCGAAAATAGAGGGCAAAGAGCCTTGTTTGGGGTGGCCACGCCTTTCAGAGATGACTCCTGTGCCGCCCACTGGTGAATAAACATACCACTTTCTAACTTCAGTTAGTTAGAGGGTCCTTGTCCATGCTTATATCGGTTTTCAATGACTCAATTTGGCGAGCCAGGCAGGAGAAGGTTCTGCTCGGCTGTGAGACCAGCTCGGGTGGAGGACCCCCTCAGAGCGCCCCCGGGATATTCCTGGAAGAGTGGGCTCCGCTGCCTGACCTGTTCACCCAGCAGCAGACCAGAACTCCTGACTGTTAAAACTCTGGACAAAAAGGTATGTTTATACTTGAAAATAGGTACCTTTTTCATATAGGCAGTTGGTAAGACACTGAGAGACGCCTCGTGCACAATGCATGCTTAAGTTGTGACAGCTCTGCAGAGCCTGGTTTGGCTTGGTTTGGTTTGGTGACCCGTGTCCCATGGTGGGGAGCGGCAACCGGTTTTTGTTGTGCCTTGATAATCTGTGTCCCGTGGTGGGGGCAACAGCGGCAGTAGGATAACCGGTTTTGTTTTCAGTTTATGGTTTAAAGGTACCTTGGTCATCCATAATTCAGCTAGCCTGAGTTTTAAGATGCAAAGAGTCCTGTCATGGGTCGCAGAAAATTGCGGCTCTGCGTGCGCCGGGTGTGTGTGTAGTGTGCACAGACTTGTGTTTTGTGGGTTTGCGTGTCTAGGCTGTGGAAGAATTATTGGTGCACCGTGTGTGTTGTGTTTTGTAAGAGTTTGTGTCGTAAATGATTTGACCTGTAAGGCGTACGCATGGTCAGGAAAGGCTGTTGGTAAGTCATGAGAGATGTCCCACACACAGCTTGTGCCCCTGTAGTGTCCTTGCAAGCTGGATTGGTATCTGGTCAGTTGTACTTGGTTGCCAGCAGAGAAAGCTGTTAAGCTGTTGTACCGGGCCATGGAGGGCTCGGATTGTTGTTGTTGCCATTTGCTGTGCCATAGAGGGCTCAGTTTGCTAGAACCCGGGACTAGCAATTGTAAGGACAGATCGTGATTTGTGGTTGTTACGTGTGTGAATGTGTCCTGACTGTGAGAATAATTGAGAGAGTTTGTTGAGACATGCTACCAGCACAAAGTGACTGAGGAGTCTGGACTCATGGTTCCGTTTTTGGGCGACTGAAGCGGCCGGGGAAAAACAAAGCGAGTGGGGTGTATGAAAACCCTTAAAGCCCCCTCCCTGCTGTGACTGTGGTGTGTGTGTTTTGGTTATTCACTGTAATTGTATTTTTGAGGCAACATCCATCTTGTGTTAAAAGTTACAAGTGCAGCGTATGCTGAGTGAAAGAGTTGATTAGCCTCCGAGAGCTTAGGCGTGAATGCTTTTGAAGTAGATAGAGGACAGACAGAGGACAGAACCAGTTTGCCACGAAGTAATAGAAACCCTTGACAAGAGCTTAGTAGTGATTTTAGGTATGGAAACTGTGTTTGTAGATTGTTGGAATTAAAATAACGGTAACTTCAGTCGGAGAACTTGATCTGGCCAGATGAATAAAAGGAATTCCTTTACCTAAATGGTTTGGGCTTGACTCATAGGAGTTTGTGAATTCAGCAAACTGGTGGATAGACAGAGGAAATAAGAGAATGTATTCAGAAGGTTTATATCAGATGTCTGTTGGGAGACTAATGGCTCTGGATTAGGAGCAATGGGCCGTGGAGAATTTAGAAAGTCAAAAAGAAGTGAATGGAATAGCTTATATTTTGGGGAATTTTCCTACAGCTTTTGGTGCATCTAGAGGTTGTCACTGTGCCTGGGTGCTTTTGCAGTGTAAAATTTGTGCAGGAGGTTACTATTGTTCTTCTGCTAACTGGTACAGAGAATGTGCCCAGTGTAAACAACAGCTCCTTGATCAATCTGATTTAGAGCAACAATTTCTGTTTCAACTCCAGGTCCACCTTTAACTCCAACTCCATCTTTAACCAAAGCAATTTCTATTTCAACTCTGTCTCAAGCTCTAAGCACAGCTGAATCAACTCTGATTTCTATTTCAAGTTCAGCTTCACCTTCTATTTTATCCCCTACTCCGAGTACTCCACTTACTCCTAAATCTCTCCCACTGCCCAGACGTGACAGTGAGGAAGAGGAGCCCTCTCCAAAGGTTCCTACAGCATCCCAGACTCAGAAACAAACCAAAGAAGAGAACATCACAACGGGGAGGCAGTTGTTGCTCATGTTAAGAAAAACTGAGATGGACCGGAGGATCTTACCCTAGGAGATCCTCTAGTTATAATGAAACTAGGGAACAAAGAAAGAAAGAAAGAAAGAAGAAGAAGGAAAAAAAAAAAAAAAAAAAAAAAAAAAAAAAAAAAAAAAAAAAAAAAAAAAGTCTTTGATAAACACAGGGGCAACATATTCAGTGTTAAATAAAGCTTTAATACCAATAACAGATGATTATGTTATGGTAAAAGGGGTAACTGGCCAATCTGAAAAAGCCTATTTTTGTAGACCATTAAAATATAAACTTGGGAAACAGTGGGGAATTCACAGGTTTTTATATATGCCCCATGCTCCATCAGCACTTTTGGGTAGGGATCTATTGGAACTATTAGAGGTAAAAAAGAAGGGAAAAAAAAGAGGGAGAGATTACTTTGGAGGTTTAGGACCAACAATATGTGGAATTGTTAAGCTTGATGTAGATAACTAATGAGGCTAAAGTTAAAAGTGAAGGTGGGATTTACAGGAAAATAATAGATCAGATATTTCTGGGGTTTGAGCTTCTAACATACCAGGAGAGCAAAGAATGCACCCCCAGTGCAAGTAAAGTTTTAAAAAAAAGAAAACAACTAGGTGGAGTTATGCAATACCCCCTGAAGAAAAGTTAAGGGATTAGCCCAGCGATTGAATTTTTTTCCTGTTAAAAAGCCTGATGGATCATAGCTGTTAATAGGATAACTGAGGATTTACACCCAGTGGTTCCCAACCCTTACACTTTGTTAACTTGTTTAACACCTGAACTAACATGGTTTATTGTTTTAGGATGCTTTCTTTTGCCTTCCTCTCCATGAAGCCAGACAGAAAAATTTTGCATTTGAAAAAAAAAAAACCTGTCACATGGACAGTGCTTCTGCAGGAGTTCAAAAAATGGCCCACCTTGTTTGGAGAACAACTAGCAAAAGATCTGGAATCCTGGGAAGCTCAATCAGGAAGACATCTGTTACAGTATGTGGACAACCTCCTGATAGCTACCAAAACTCAAGAGGCATGTCTGGAGTGGATGGTAAGCCTCCTAAATGTTTTGGGCCTACAGGGGTATTGAGTATCCCAGAATAAAGCCCAGATGGTGAAGCAAACTGTTATTTACTTGGGCTACGAGGTTAGTACTGGACCAAGAACCTTAGGACAGGATCACAAGGAAGCAATATTCCAGACCCCAAAACTCCAGCCAGTAAAAGAGCTGAGAACTTTTCTAGGCATGACAGGGTGGTGCAGACTGTGGATTTATGACTATGGGTTGCTTGTTAAACCTCTGTATGCCTTCATCACAGGAGGGAGCAGGGATCTCCAAAAGAAGCAACTCGAGCCTTCGACCAGCTAAAGAAGGCCCTCATGTCAGCTCCAGCCCTGGGACTTCCAGATGTGAGTAAACCATTCTTTTTGTTTTCACACGAGAAGCAGGGGATTGCTTCAGGAATACCAGCACAAAACCTGGGCCCGTATCGCAGGGCAGTCGCCTAAGCAGCTGCATGCAGCAGCTAAGAGATGGCCAGGGTGCCTCAGAGCCATTGCAGCAGTGGCAGTGAACATCCAGGAAGCACGCAAGTTCACCCTAGGCCAGAAGATGACCATGCTAGTATCCCACACAGTGTCTGCAGTCCTAGAAGTGAAAGGGGGACATTGGCTCTCCCCACAGAGATTTCTGATGTTGAGATTGTGGTAACTAACATTGTGAATCCAGCTTCCTTCCTCAGCACAAGTATGGGAGAACCAGTAGTCCATGACTGCCTGGAGACCATCAAAGCCACCTACTCCAGTTGCCTGGACCTGAAGGATACCCTGCTTGAGAATACTGAGACCTGGTCCACCAATGGAAGCAGCTAAAGAAGTGAAAGAAGGCATGCTGGGTATGTGGTTACCACAAGCAGAGAGGTAATAGAGTCTGGACCATTACCAACCAACACCTCAGCACAGAAGGCTGAAATAACTGCCTTAACTCGGACTTTAGAGCTGGCAAAAGGAAAGAAAGTTAATATCTACACAGACTTCAGGTATGCATTTGGGGTAGTTCATCCACATGGAGCCATCTGGAAAGAAAGAGGACTGTTGAATTGACAAGAAAAGAAGTATTAAACATGCACAAGAGATAATAAAACTGTTGGAGGCAGTCCAGCTACCTGAAAATGTAGCCATCATGCATATCAAGGCACACCAAAAAGTGAGCTCTGAACTGGAGGAGGAAGACAAGCTGGCGGACAGAAAGGCAAAAGAAGCAGCTAAAGGTGGGATAGGCAGTATTAATTCCAGATGAGCCAATTTCCATTGAAAGTAAGACAAAGCCCAGTATAAAGGACAAGAGAGGTGAGCTATTACAGATAAAAGGAAGGGAGGACTTATGTTCCCCTCTTACATGCTATAGTCATTAGTGAAAGAGGAACATGAAAAAACACATTGGGAAATAGATGATTTGTATAATTATTTGAAGGATAGAATCATAGCTAGAAATTTGTAAAATATAGTGATTTAGGTGACTTGCCAATGTAGTCTCTGCCTCCAAACTAATTCCAAAAATACTTTTAAACCAAAGCTTGGGCAAATTGGGAAAAGATATGTACCTGGGCAGCAATAGCAAATTGATTTTTCAGAACTACCCAGGAAAGGAGGGTACCAATACCTATTGGTGTTAACAGATACCTTTTCAGGGTGGCCAGAAGCTTTCCCTACCAGAACTGCCAAAGTGCAAGAGGTAACCAAAGCAGTCTTATAAGAAATAATACCATGCTTTGGAGTTCCAGCCACAATGTTTTTAGATAGGGGGACCATATTTTATTTCAAAATTGGGCAGCAAATTAAGCATCAAATTATAAAACTGGGGCTCAAACCAGAGAACTAGATGGACCAGTACATGATGTACAGCTTGCGGATTATGTATATATTAAGTCTTTTGCAGAAAAAACTTTGGAACCATGGTGAGAGAGACCATTCCAAGTGCTCCTCATCATCTTTAATACAATCAAGATCAAGGAACAAAGCATCTGGATCCATCACTCACAAGTGAAGAAAGCTCCTGAGAAACTCTGGAAAGTTATATTGGGTGACAATGAAATAAAATTAAAACTTTCTTGGGAAAATAAATGATAAGTATAATATAACAACTTTTTGAAAAATAGGAATGCTTGTAATTGTAATGGGTAATCAAATAGGTGTAGCCTGAAAAGTTGTGGCATTTATGACCATTGCTATAGCCGCAGCTAATGCAGTACCACTGCATTATAATGTGACTGGTAAATATAAGTGCCAAGGGAAAGCTTATGATTTTATCTCCTGTAAGTCTCTGATTCAGATGCTAAAAATTAGAAATGCCACTGTGTAAGAAAACTTAATTTAACTTGTGCATTTGTAACTTTGTCAAAATTGAAGAATGTGATTTTTCCTATTGGGCACACGTTGTATTCCACCAACATATAAAGACAAACTTGACTACTGTTCAAGAAATATTGCCTGTGCTTACAGAGAAGAACTTTAGTTGCACAATTATTGAAATGCCATGGATTAAAGAAAAGAAGAAAAAATTAGAAAGAAAGAGAACTTTGATTACAATGCATCATGACACAGAGACTATACGTAGAGTATTTAAAAGTTAGTAGAAGGCCCATCCCATCATTGGTAGGATGTGCTCTCTGGGTAGTCACCAGCTGCAACTGGTTTGCTCAATACCTTGGTTTATTTGATTATGGTTTTGTTTAATTTAGTTGGTATAAGTTTGATTTTGTTTGTTATAGTATTTCTTTGGAATTGGAGAATGCTGAAGTGACTAGCAGCTTTAACTTTAATATTAAGAGCATACAGTACAGTTTTAAAGGACCCCCTACCACACAGTTTTGCTAGATGAAGAAGAATTTATGTATTAGTAAAAGAATTTACTAACTTTGAAGAAGGAGTGGGGAAATGAGACAACTTTAAAGAGTTAAGATTTTAGCTAAGGGTTAGAATCAATTTATATTGATCAAAATGTAAGTTAGATTAGTAAATGGTAGGTTAATGATTATTAGATGCCCAAGCTACAGCTAACTGTTATATTATGAGCTTGTTTATAGAAAAAGTGGAGTAAGTGAACCGTCATAAGAACAGATTGAAACCACTAAGAACAATGGCCAGCACCTGGACTTGGTATCAATCAATCACAAAGCAAGGGACCTTGGATTGTGCCAGAGGGTCACAGAGACCTGATGAAGACTCTCCTGACTTCATCCTTTGAGACCACCGACCCAATTCAAGAGAAGAACTGCGCACGCGTGAAGGACTAATAGCCTCATTTTAATACAGAGCAGGGATGGGAGGTGCTGGGGTTATGCATATGTATTGTATGTAAGATCTTGGAAAATAAATAGAGGGCAAAGAGCCTTGTTTGGGGTGGCCACGCCTTTCGGAGATGACTCCCGTGCCGCCCGCTGGTGAATAAACATACCACTTTCTAACTTTAATTAGTTAGAGGGTCCTTGTCCGTGCTTGTATCAGTTTTCAATGACTCATAGGGGAATGAAATGGGCAAAACAATCAAAAAGTGTTGTGCAAATTAAGGGGCCAAATGGACAATTAGCTACACTGCGTCCATTTGTTTTAGATTATTCAGAGCCCTTGTGTGGGAGAGACCTGATGGCCCAGTGGGGGGTCACGATTGGCATTCCAGATGCCCCCCTGGTTTTTCAGGCTGCGGTCACTGAAGAGTGCCCTACCCAGAAACTCAGCTGGAAAACTGATTCACCAGTCTGGGTAGAGCAGTGGCTGCTCAGTAAAGGAAAATTGAAGGCACCCCAGGAGCTAGTCAATGAGCAGCTAGCTAAAGGCCACATTGTGGAAACCATGTCTCCGTGGAATTCCCAAGTCTTTGTTATCAAAAAGGCAAATGAAGATAAGTGGTGGCTCCTCCACGATTTCTGTCAAATTAATAATGTTATTGAGGACATGGGTTCTCTCCAACCAGGGATGCCATCCCCAGCCATGCTCCCTCAAAATTGGAATTTGGCAATTACTGATATCAAAGACTGTTTTTTCCAGATCCCTCTGCACCCTGACGATGCCCCATGTTTTGCCTTCTCAGTCCCTACCCTCAACCGAGAAGCCCCGAGGAAAAGATACCACTGGAAATTTCTTCCCCAAGGGATGAAAACTCACCATCTATTTGTCAGTGGTACCTCTCTTCCCTGCTGTCCCCAGTGCGCGCAGCTGTAGGAGAAGCCATCATCCTGCACTACATGGATGATGTGCTCGTGTGTGCCCCCAATGATGATTTACTGTCCCACGCGCTTGACCTGACAATCGATTCTTTGGTTGCTGCAGGGTTCAAGCTTCAGGAGGAAAAGATTCAAAGGATGCCGCCTTGGAAGTACCTGGGTCTGGAGATCAGCAAGCGGACCATTGTGCCACAAATATTAGTAGTCAAAAATAACATCAAGACCTTAGCAGATGTCCACCAGTTGTGTGGGTCCTTAAACTGGGTAAGACCTTGGCTAGGTCTTACCACTGAGGACCTAGACCCCCTCTTTAATCTTTTAAAAGGGGGAGAGGAGCTAAGTTCTCCTAGGACCCTCACCCAAGAGGCAAGAGCAGCCCTAGAAAAGGTACAGGACCGTATGGCCACCAGACAGGCCAACAGGTGCAAATGAGACTTGCCATTTAAATTCATCATTTTAGGAAAATTGCCACACTTACACAGGATGATTTTTCAGTGGGAAAGAGTGGAAAAATCAAAAAAGGACAAAGACTGGAGGGATCCCCTCTTAATCATAGAGCGGGTTTTCCTCAGTCACCACCAGTCCAAAAGAATGACCAGGCCACAGGAACTGGTAGCAGAATTGATCCGGAAAGCCAGGACCCGGATCAGGGAGTTGGCAGGATGTGATTTTGAGTGTATTCACATCCCAATTGAGATAAACTTGGGCCAAATCACAAAAGCAATGTTGGAGCACCTGATTCATGAAAATGAAGCTTTGCAGTTTGTTCTCAATAGCTACACAGGTCAAATTTCAATTCATCGGCCTGCTCACAAATTATTTAGAGAACAAATTCAGTTCAAATTGTCATTAAAAAGTGTTCAGAGCAGGAGGCCTTTAAAGGCTTTAACCATTTTTACAGATGCATCTGGAACACCTCATAAATCAGTAATAACATGGAAAAATCCTCAAACTCAGCAGTGGGAAAAAGATATTGCCGAGGTGGAAGGATCACCTCAGGTAGCTGAGTTGGCTGCAGTTGTTAGAGCTTTTGAAAAGTTTCCTGAACCATTCAATTTGGTCACAGATTCGGCCTGTGTAGCAGGTGTAGTATCCAGAGCTGAACAAGCTGTACTGAGTGAGGTCTCCAACGCTGCACTTTTCAACTTGCTCTCAAAACTACTAAATCTGATCTCCCACCGAGAGCAACAATTTTTTGTGACGCACATCAGGTCACACACCGATTTACCAGGATTCATAGCTGAGGGCAGCAGAAGGGCTGATGCTCTTGCTGCGCCTGTGGAGATGGCCCCACTCCCAAACATCTTCGGGCAATCCAAAATCAGCCATCAGCTCTTTCACCAGAATGCACCAGGCCTAGTCCGCCAGTTCCACCTAACTCGGGAACAGGCTCGGGCAATTGTGGGAATGTGTCTCTCGTGCCAGCAACACGCACTCCCAGCCCTGAGTGCAGGAGCGAACCCCAGGGGATTGAAGAGCTGTGAGGTATGGCAGACGGATGTGACA
Source organism: Hirundo rustica (assembly GCF_015227805.2). Lineage (NCBI taxonomy): Eukaryota > Metazoa > Chordata > Aves > Passeriformes > Hirundinidae > Hirundo > Hirundo rustica. The sequence goes on along the minus strand of NC_053488.1, from coordinate 56,552,991 downwards.
CACATCATGTCCTTTGGTAGGCAAAGGTATGTCCATGTATCTGTGGACACCTTTTCTGGAGCTGTCTGTGCCTCTGCCCACTCAGGGGAGAAGTCTGGTGATGCCATGAAACACCTAATACAGGCTTTCTCCTTCCTGGGCATCCCCAAATCAATAAAAACTGATAAAGGACCCACGTACACATCCAAGGAGTTCAGAATCTTCCTGCAGCAATGGGAGTAGAGCACAAAACAGGCATCCCCTACTCCCCGACAGGTCAGGCCATCGTGAAAAGGACCCACCAAAATCTCAAAGAGTCCTCAGCCAACAACATCAGTCTCTAAAACTAGAAACACCCCAAATCCAGTTATCCAAAGCCTTGTTCACTCTGAATTTTTTAAATTGCACATTTGAAAATCTTAACCCACCAATTGTGCCCCATTTCAGAGAGAACTGCCAGCTGCAGCTGAAAGCAAAGTCACTGGTATATGGTAAAGAATCCAGGGAAACAGAGGGTCCTCATGAACTGGTCACCTGGGGTCATGGGTATGCCTGCGTGTCCACTCCCTCAGGTCCCAAGTGGGTGCCAGCCAACAGGGTGAAACCTTTCATCCCTAAAACTGCAAAGCCACCTGCAGAGGGCCCACAAGTGGCCAGTGCTGCCTGGAGGAGGAGAAAGCACCGAACCCTCTCCTTCTAATTATCATCTTCCCTTAACAGTGTTTTTATAGACAGTTTGTTTGCACTAAAAGTCATTTTTCTTCTGCAACTTTAAAGGTGCTCAAGGTCTGAACCCTGAGCATCTCCCACGAACCGAGCCTTCCTCCTTCTTAATTTAATAAGAAAAGGGGAAATGTTGTAGTGCATTAACTGGGTTTATATTGTGCTTCATCAGATTTGTCATGGTCCCCTTTAACTTTATCACGAGGTTTGTCCCGGTTCGGCAGTGCCCATCCTCCCACACTGAAATGTAACCCAACTCTGTTCCACTCCCACTTTATCCCTGATTGGGCAGTGGCTTGTCCCTGCCTCTGGGACCTGCCCCCTGGGGAAACAGCCCCTGCACGGGCAGGACCTCGGGAGATCTGGCCCTGGTGTAGATGGGAAAGGAGCTAAAACTAGCTCCTGGGCAAATAAAGCAATAATTTCCCTCCCGGACAAAGAGCAGGCTCTTTTCCTTTTGCCATCAGCGGTCGTCTGGTCCAGTAAAGAAACACAGTACAGAAGTATTCACTTTCATATATCCAAAATTGATCTGAGCTTTGCATGAATCCTGAATCACTTGTTGGGGGAAGGGGTGCCAATTACTGTGGACAGCACCGCCTCTTTTTGACCGTCGATATGTGACAGGGGTGGCAGAAAAGCTGGGATCACTTCCTGCTTCCAGGTTCCCAGCTCCCCCCCCCACCCCAGGGTGTGGGAACTGGGACTGTGGGAGAGGAAACCGTGGGAACCAGGGGCAGGGAGGGGCTGGAGGCTTGAGTCACACAGGGCGGAGTCGGAGGGCGGAGGTTTGAGGGTAGGGGCAGAGTCAGAGAAGAGGGCAGTGCCAGGGGCAGCACCGAAGGGAAGGAGGGGTCTGAGGAGAAGAAGGGATTGGGAAAGGGATTGTGGGAAGGAGGGACAGGCAAAGAGAGAGGCTCCTCGTGACTCGAGAGCACATGGCTTCGGCCATTTTGGGGAACAAAGGAGTCCCCTCCATCTTGTGACCCCCCCCCCCCACAGAACTGAGACCAGCCTGGGGATCACTAAGATGGGGCTTTTGAGCACCCAAAATGTCTGAAAAAGTACAAACTGAGGAAAATCCACAAAGAACTGGCTTTTTTCCCTTTTTATTTTGAAAGCAAAATTTGCATTTTCTTTATTATTAGAGGAGCCAGATTCAGCTACTTTATTTGCAACAGCCTCCCAAAATTCCAGGAAGCTTATTTTCTCTAATGATACATGTGGAAACTGAGAAAACATCCACCAAATTAATTTTTTCAACTGTTTCCTTGAACAATGGGTCCTGCCCTCATCCAAGGCACTTAAAATTTGATAATAGACTCTTTTTTGAGACGCAGACAGCCTAGCACCCATTTTTGGCTCAGATTTTAAGTTTCTGTGTCCCCTTTGGCTGTGACTGAGAAACTGAAAGTTAAAAAACCCTCGCTGGAGAGAAAAAAACAAAGCTGAAGGGGAAACAGTTACCTTTTCCACCCCTGCCAGGCTGCTGAAAAGAATGAGCTTCTAAAGCACCTTGAAGGTTTACTCTGAAAGCAAAAACCTTCCCCGAAAGGAAAAAACCCTTTTGCCTGAGGAACACCACCTCTTAAAAAGATTTTTCCTTAAATAATACTCACCAAAAATCCAGTGTTCAGACAAATCTGTCCTTTCTTTCCCAATCAACCCTTTTGCCTGAGACTGACCCTTTTGGTGCAAAAAGAGCTTCCAGTCTCGGTTCCCAGGGTCAGCTTTCCACAAACATGTGGTCACCTTCTCTGGAAGCAGCCTGCCACTCAGGGGGCTTCTTCGCAGCACTCCAATGGGTTTTTTAAGTTCAAAGGGAAAAACTGCAGCCCTGGCCTGTGGAATCCTGTGTTTTGGAGACTCCACAGCGAACGCCAAGCCTGACGGGTCTGTCTCTGCGTGGGTGGGCTAAGTTTCGTGACTCACGTGCCTGCGTGAGATTCCTTGGCCACGTGCTCCATGCGTGGTTCTTCCAGCTTTCTGGGAGCCCCTTGTGGCTTTGAGCCGCATCTTTAGGTGACAGATGTGGTGGCTCTTTAGAGAGACCCAGACGACTGCCGATGGCAAAAGGAAAAAGCCTGCTTTTCGTCCGGGGGAATATCATGGCTTTATTCTTAGGAGTCCTGCCCCCGCCGGCCGAAGCTCTTACTTAGCTCCTTCCCCATCCCCGCCGGTGCCAGAGAGACCGAGCCCTTGGCTGTCCCGGGCTTTTTCCCAGGGAGGACAGGCCCAGAGGCAGGGACAAGACACTACCCAGTCAGGGATAAGGTGGGAGTGGAACAGAATTGTGTTACATTCCAGTGTGGGAGGCTGGGCGCAGCTGAGCAGGGACAAACCTCATGATACAGTTTCCAAAGGGAAGGGGGAGGCAGGAACATTACAGACCCAATGAAACACAATATAAACCCAATTAACACGCTGTAACACTCAAAGTAAAGATGTTTTTTCCTCATATTTGGATGGAACTGTGTTTCAGTTTATGCTCATTGTGCGTTGTCCTGCTACTGGGCAGCACGGGAGAGAGCCTGGCTCTATTCTCTTCATATTCACCTTTAAAATATTTGTCTGCATTGATAAGATTCCTTTTATGTCTTTCTTCTTGAGTCTAAACAGGCCCAAATCCCTCAGTTTTTCTTTATAAGTGAGATGCTCCTGTCCCTAAATAATCTTTGCAACCTTCCGGTGTACCCTCTTCAATAGTTCTTTGACTTTCATGAACTGGAGAGCCCAGAACTGGACACAGCACTCCATATGTGGCATCACCAGGGCAGAGTAGAGGGGAAGGATCACCTCCCACAGCCCACTGACCCCTTTCCTCCTAATGCACCCCAGGACAACGTCGGCCTTCTTTGTAACAAGGACACTCTGCTGTTGGTGGATAGTTTGTTGCCCACCACAGCCTGCGTCCTTCTCTGCAGGGCTACCTTCCAGCAAGTCAACCCCTATCCTGTACTCCACATACAAGGAGTGCATGGAGTCACTCCTTGTAAGGTGCAGGACATTGCATTTGCCCTTGTTGAACTTCATCAAGTTCCTCTCAACCCAGCTCTCTAGTCTGCACAAATTGCCAGCACAGCACTCTGGTGCATCAGACTCTCCTGAGAGTTCTGTATCATCAGAGAATTTGCAGGAGGTACACACTGTCCCTTCATTCACTCCCTGATGAATATGCTGAACAAGACTTGGCCCAGTACCAATCCCTGGAAAACACCACGTGTTACGGACCTTATGCTGCTGACCACAACCCTCTGAGCCCTGCCATTCAGCCAGTTCTTGATCCATCTCAGTGTCCACTCATGCAGTCCGTACTTTCTGACATGTAAGAGACAGTGAGAAGCACCTTGCTGAAGTCAAGCTAGACAGCACCCACTGCTCTCCCCTCAGCCAGGCAATAATGTCATGACAGGAGACCATGAGATTCACTGAACATGGTTTCTCTCTGGTGAATTCATGTCTGTTACTGATAACCTTTCCTCCCACATGCTTAGGGTTGTCAGGTGCCATACCGATTCCAAATTAAAGGCTCTTAGCATATAGCAGAGGTACATATTCCTTTGAATAGAGAAATCTGCTTCAATTTGGTCTACTTAATTATGTCTGCTCATTTCACTGTTGTGGGAAAGTGGATTCAAGCAAGAGAAATGCAAAACATTGGCTTATTTTCTTTCTTCAACTAGAAAAATGTCTGGCATGGAGAACATTATATGGTTTTGCCAGAACCTTTCTTTAAGAAGGCTAATAACAAAAGCGTTTGCAATGAGTAGAACCCAGGAAATAGCAGATATTAGTTAATTAGTAAGAACATTTTTCATCTGATCTACAGCCGAAAAGAGTCTAATGTATTCTTTCAAGGAAATTGTAGATTTTTCTGCTAATATGTTGTTGGGGGGGGGGGGGGGGGGGGAAGGTGTTAGTCATTTTGGTTTTTAACTAAAAAGAAAAAAAAGCTACTCTGACTTCATCTAAACTCCATGCTTGGGTGTGTTCTGATGTTCCCATTATACAAAAAACAATGTTACTGCCATATCTCTTACAGGTGGTGTAGCTCAAGTATTTTGTTTGTGGAGGTTGGAATACTGAACAAGACAGCTGCTTATTTCCTGAAACATATTTCAAATATTGATAGAGTCATGATTGCTATTAAAGCTTGGAAGATTTTCTATATGGTAATAGCGAATTATCTATGGGAGAAATTGTAGTGGAAATGTGAGGTCTGTGTAAAATAACAAAAAGGCTGACTTTTGGGTTTCCACTCTAACAGACTTCTTCTGAATGTCTCTTTTTATCACAGAGGCAGGGAAAAAAACAGAAGCAAAACCAAAAAAGCACCTGTGCAAGGCAATATGTACGTTGGAGCTTTGCATCATGTTGCTGTTATCATGATTGTGGAATTGCAAAGCCTTTACTGTATGTAATTACCAAGCAAGTCAAGGTCAAAACCTTGAGTCAAAGAAGAAAGACTAAACAGAGCAAACCTTCCCAGTCTGACAGTCTGAATCAGAGAAGGAATTCTGGATCTTCTACTGACTTTCTTTCTACTTCTTCCTTTTTTTTTTTTTTTTTTTTTTTTTTTTTTTTTTTTTTTTTCCCCCCAGTTAAAAATGGGTAAAATATCTCAGTTGAAGAGATGGGTACTGAAAACAGTGAACAATGGTAGAGGGATTATGTACATGTTCAGTTTTTGGGCCCCTCATTGCAAAAGAAGACACTGAGGTGCTGGAACATGTCCAGGAATGCAGTGGCTCTTTAGAGAGACCCAGACGACTGTCAATGGCAAAAGGCAGAGAGTCTGCTCTTTGCTCCGAAGTGGAAATCACAGCTTTATTTTTAGGGGTCCTGCCCCTTAAGAGTCTGGAGCCCAGTAGCTCCTTCCTCGTCCCCATTCCAATGCCAAAGAGCCCGCCCCTCCTTCTATCAGGGCTTTTTCCCCGGGGGGAAAGGGGCTAGAGGCAGGGACAAGCCACTGCCCAACCAGGGACAAGGTGGGAGTGGAACAGAGTTGGATTACCTTCCAGTGTGGGAGGATGGGCACGGCCGAGCAGGGACAAACCACGTGATACAGTTTCCAGGGAACAGAAGAAACACTACAAACCCCAATATAAAAATGAAACACAACAAAAATCCAATTAATGCACTACAACACAGGAAAGGGTCACAGAGCTGGTGAAGGGTCTGTAGCGCAAGACTGATGAGAAACAGCTGAGGGAGTGGGAGAAAAGGAGGCTTGGCAATTTAGGTTCTCTACAATTACCTAAAAGGAGGCTGTAGTTCACACCACCCTACTCTTAGAAGATAAAGAAACAATAAAAGGTTACTCTGCACATCAGACACTTCAGTTGGTAAAAACCACTGTAACATGATAGTATGCAGCAAACTTGCTACTTGAGTATTTTGGATGTGACACGACTGAAAGTGTACTTTGTGGTATCTCAGTAGTTCGGTCTCAGGCAGTATAGGATATGGAGAGGCGTAGATTCTTAACTTGGAATTCATTATTCTTTTAAAATATGGTTCTTTTAAATAGGAACAGCTTTTTGTGCTGCACAGCTAGGTGTTGCTGCAGACATCTCTGCTGCAGCAGAATAAACCAAATAGGCATGAGGACTGCCTGTCTGTCAAGCACCCACCCTGGTTTCTGTGGGAGCTACCATTGATGAAACAGGGGAAAGTAAAGGACAGTGAAGGGAAGGAGGTAAGATACAATGATGGGGAATCTTGCAAAGAAAAGGAAAAAGTGGTCTCTCAGGGAATGCCAGACAAAATGCCACCGGAATCTTTCAGCCTGCATGCATATTTGACAGTTCATGTGGCAACAGTTCCCACACAAGATCAGAGGGAGGGTGTAAGGTCAAGGGAGCCATGTGCTTTGCAGGCAGCAGCAGTGCTGCAGAGTGCCAAATAAGTGCATCACAGCTGCTGGGGAAATGTGTTGTCATCTCTACATCTATATGTAATCTCTTTGTAAGCCTACAGTTGCACATCACTAAATAGTTTGAAAACAAAAAATACCGCCAGCTTAGTACTGCATATGTCATTTAAATATGCCTTTGTTTAGACTGCTTCCACTCTGCTTCATTGTATGATGTATTGAGGGATGAAGGTTAGAAAGGCAGAACCTATCTTTGCATATACATATGCATTTATAAACTTAAGAGTCCAGAAACAAAAATAGTGACACCTTTCAGTAAACATTCCAGGCTGTAATATATGTCCTACTGCTGCATATGGATAGTGGACAAAAAATGCCCCACCCTTCAGGGCAATCCAGCAATCCATGGATAACACATTTCAACCAGAATTAAGGAGAGGGTTCTAACAGATTTCAAGTAAATTTTTGTCAAACCACTGTTCACTGACTTGGTCCTTTTTATGGCATTCCGCTGTGAATTTGCATGAACTACCTGTTCTGTAGGTCCTTCAAATCTTAAAGTGACATGAAGTGTTTCTAGCTACAGTTTGTTAGTAACTTCAACTCTGTGACATCCTTTAGTCACTATATTGCATATTCATAAGCACACACCTGAATATTGTTGCCTATGTTAGACCGATATTTCAGCTTGACTTTGACACCTCAGTATATGAACATGCTTTATGAAGGGCTGTCCAGGTAGGAAGCATCTTTACCTATTCACTGCCTACTTCCATAATAAAATATTTATGACACAAGAAAACTCAGAGGGAAATACCTTGATTTCTCCTCACAGAATAAGTGTAGTAAAAAAAATGAAATAGAGTTGGTAGAATGATGAGCATGTTGTAATATCAATTTTGTCTGACCTATTGATTTCAAATGTTTTAATTGCTAGGAATGATATTGTTATAAGAGAAGAACTTCACAGCAATGCAGTAAAGTTAAAACATTAATTCATCTGTTCTTAACAATATGAAGCATTAGCCTTGCTGAATTTGGTCCCTGTTTGGCAGCTTGAAGAAAGGTTGGATATGATGAAATGCATGACCCTATAATAAGCACTATTTGTCCTTGGTTTGTTGTTTGTTGGGTTTTGTGTGCTTGTTTTTTTTGAAAGATCATGTCATGTTTTAGATCTGTTTGTTTTCAAAAGGTTTAAGAAATAAGAATTTTGTAGAAAGGTCTTAGGATATGCTAAGCAGAAGATCAGACTACTCACTAATCTCTCTGCAGAACAGAATTCCAACCACAGGATCTACTGGTCTTCTCTAGCTATTGCAGCTTTGTGTGCTGCCAGCCCTGCCCTGACACCTAACCTCACTGACAACCCTCAGGAATACTTTGTTATTGCCTAGTGGTTTTGCCCATCTACCTTGAAATAGAAGAAAAAAGAGAAGGGCAGAGACAGGGAAAGAAAACATGCATTTGTTTCATTTATTGTTTGCAGCTTCCCACTCTCCTGGCTCAGTAAGGTCATTTGTTTTGCACTCCTAATCAAAGTATGTAAAAGTCTTGCAAGTATGAATTAGTTACCTCTCCCAGCACAGAGAACCTGTGAAGTGTGCTGTGAGTCTTTTTGACACTGGCTTTCTTCCTGAAAGGGCAAATCTTCTAAAAGGTTTGTTTTGCCAATAGCTAGTTTTCTGCATTCTTGAGGATGTGATGTGTTCCTAGTTTTAGCAGTGTCACCTGGATAATCCTCTACAGCTTCATTGAATAGGAGTTATAAGAGGTAAAGCAGCCCTTGGTCCAAGAATTAAGCCATTTTGTAAGGTTTAGCTCTACTATGTTGAAGCTGATTGCCTCAGTGACACTGCATCAAAATTACAGAAATTTATTTCAGAACTACTTCAACAGCTCTCCTTGTAATCTTCAAATTAGACATTTACAAGGTATTCTGTGCCTAAAGTCCATTTATTTGTACATTGCAATACATATTTATGTCCCATAGATTGCAGGGTGTGGGGTGAGATCAAGTTTTATCATCTCTATTCTTCCTAAAATAAGATAGAAATTCTGTGAGCTGTTTTCAAACAAAGCTGAAGTAATTCGTATGTGCAAACGTAAAATACATTCATAAAAATGATGTTATTTACATTCAATCAGTATACCTAATGGCCAGTCCTAGACAGAAAGAGATACTTATTTTTAAAAAAGGTGGTAAGGCATGGCACATACACTATGCTTTTCTTTTGCTTACAGGTAACAGATTATAAAGGCAGAGTAACTAAGTTGGAATATGTTGCACCCTGCGGGCTTTAATATACTATCAAGAAGAAATTTTGAAGAAATATAAATGTATTCTCAGTAAACATAATAATACAGATCCCAATACTAGGTTGAATCATTCTGACCCAGTTGTATTAGAGTGATCTTGCCAGACTTTGGCATTCCTGCCAGAGAAAATACTTCCAAGATGGTCTCTACTGGTGGCATGCAGAAAATTAGTATTTCCTCTTGTCTGACCACTGTAATCTCTGCAGTTAAGAAGACACTCTCAAAGACTCAAGTCTGTGCTCTTTCCTGACAAAGACTGGGAGTAAAAAAATGTGTTCAGAAGCTAAAGCAAAAGGTTCAGTAGAGCTCTGAAGATGCATAGCAGAGGTGCAGGAAACATGGCAGGGTGACCCTCACCACCTTAGCACTGCTCCCTGCCCCTGTGCTCTGCCAGCTGTGAGCAAGGTGCTCTGCTGTGTGCTTCTCTGCCCATTGCTTTCCAAAGCATCTCCAGTAACAAGGTGATGGCGAGTCCCAGAAAAATCCTGAGCATGAAAACTGGCCAGACATGTTTTTACCTGATTGATCAATAGCGCGCTGACAGAACACTGGGACTGTACTGTGCTCCCCCAGAGCACAAAATTTTATGGGGCCAGGACTATATACACAGGATTAATTTGGTCAATCTCAGTTACACTTGATTCATATGTAAATACCATATACTTAATACATGTACTTACAAATTTTTAGAGATCTAAATATTAATTGGGTATGGTAGTCAACATAGATCTGTAAAGTTAATCTGATAACTCTTTGTCACCAACAGAGAGATGAAGCTGTGTTCCCCTTTCTCAGGATACTCAGTGGTCATGATATCCTGTGAACAGATTCATTTCATCAAACTGGCAGAAAACAAGCCAATAGAAAAGGAGTAATAGTTTTCTGACTATCCGATATATTATATCCAGTCATGTATGGGTCAGAAAAATTACAAAAGAATCTTGGAAAAGAGGGAAAAAGATATGGGATTTTTTTTTTTTTTTTTTTTTAATCTGAGAGTGAGGTGATGAGTCAGTAAAAAAAGGTAGTCTGCAGAATATTCACAGGGTAATTACTAACAATCCATCTGTAGGATTTTAATTCTTGGAATTTTTGCGTTAAAAATCTAATTTCTGTCTGTGAATATTAATCTCAAGTTGTAAGGGTCACTTTTGTAAATTTACAAAAATAATCTGATGAGTAGCTGAAATTAAGATATCTGCATCCATTTGAACATCAGCGTTCTAAAAAAACAGGCTGGAAAATTTGCCTAACAGTATTTTGGAACTATACAATATTGGCCAGCTAACTATAAAAATAATTTTCTATATCTCTTCTTTACATCTAATTTTGATCTAAACCTCATTTAGAAGAAGTATGTATAATTGTAAATACTCAGCTGGATTCCAAGGTAGTACTGTCATTCAATAGCTGAGCTACATGGCAGTGGCACACTTCAAGGTGCTTCTGAAAGCAGATTTATTAAAAAAAGTTATATCCTTACACAGTTGTCTATTCACGACCTAAAGATCTGAGTACATTTCTCACAACTCCTAGTTACAATCACGTATTTTTCCATTGCAGGCTGATTTTTCCCACAAATCAAAGCTTACTATGGCAAGTGACTGACAGAGGAAAATACTTTCAGAAATATTTGACTGGGTGACATTTGCAAGGGTACTGTATGCATGCATGTATGAATCCTGAGGGCCAAAAAGCTGGACCTGAGTCATCTTGGTTTAGGGGTCGTGCTTATGGATGGCACCATGGGAAGGCAGCAGCAGAAAAATTCACAGACCTGTCCTGTGCTGGGAGGGCTCACTATTCTGTTGCCTAGAGAGGGCAGGGAGAGGGCCCAGCCTCACGCTGTCTACTGTAATTCAGTGCAGTGTTTCTCATAGTAACACACCCAGTCACTCCTTTTTTCCTTGATGTTCTACTTAAGAACATTTTTAATGGTGTACATTTCACTAAACCTTTATCTTCTATTTTTAATTTCCTTGTCGAAATTAAGATTGCATTAAGAAAAAAAAAAAAAAAAAAAAAAAAAAAAATAAAAAAAAAAAAAAAAAAAAGGAGCACAAGACACATACTTTGGTTGAAATCTTTTGATCCTATGATTCCAATGAATAAAATTTAACTTTATATAATGTAAAAAGTGTCACTGTTTATTTTTGTGCTCCTTTGGTCACTCCAAGTAGGTTCTGCCACAATAAACAGCCAAAGGAAACACTTTCAAAATGAAAACTGACAAATCCTCCAGTTCCCTTTGACATAGAACTGGTCAGAGAATTTCCGGCTACACTTACACAAAACTCTGTCCATATGCTCTAGGGGTGGCCAGTGTGTGAATTTTGAGCTATATGTAGCTGATGAATGGTTCAAGAAATGTTTCTGGGCAGGTGCTCTTTGATGTGCCTGGTGACATCTCTGATGTGTTGCTCTGATGGTTGAGCAAACTCTTGGAGGGGAAAGGGACTTGAGAGCCTGACATTGCTGGGTCAGCCTGTGAATCTCCTGTACATCCAGCCTAGCTCTACCATTCAGAAAAGCCTATCTCTACTAATAAAATTTTAATATTTTCTCATCCTGTGATCTTTTTTTCTCAAAATGTATCTCTTGCCTGAATGAGGATCAGAGATTTCAAGCCAGCGTACACCCCATTCAATTAAACTCAGTAAGTGTTCAGAAAGTATTAGATCACACATGCTAATATGTTACCGCACTGCCCAGAATCACAGAATGGTTTGTGTCAGAAGAGGCCTTAAAGATCATTCACTAGTTCCAACCTGCTGTCGGCAAGAACATCTTCTGCAAGACAAGATTGCTCAGAGGCCCATCTAACCTGGTAAGATTTCAAGGTACGAGGCATCCTCAGTTCTCCGGGCAACCTCTGCTGTTGCCTCACAGTAAAGAATTTCATCCTAGCTTAAACCCACTCTCTTCCAGTTTGAAGACATTGTTCTGTCACTATATGTCCCTGTAAAAAGTTCCTCTCCAGCTCTCTTGTAGGCTTTCTTTATGTATACAAAAAGCCTGAATAACCCCAGCTCTCTCAGCCTTTCTTCAGCGGAAGGGTAGTCCAACCCTCTGACCAGCTTGGTGGCCCCTCTCTGGGCATACAGGACAATATCCTTCCTGTACTAGGGACCCAAGAGCTGGCTGCAGCTCTCTAGGTGGGATCTCGTGAGAGTGGAGGGGCAGAATCACCTCCCCTGACCTTCTGGCCACACTGCTTTTGTTGCAGGCCAGGATAGGGCTGGCTTTTGGGGCTGCAAAAACCCATTGACAGTTCTTGTCCAGTTCTTACCCCAAGTCTCATCCTAGCACTCCCAGCTCTTTCTCAGCAGAACTGCTCATGATCCATTCATTCCCCAGCCTCTATTCACATCAGTCCTTTCTGTACTAATAACAGCAGCTAGCAAGGTTTTTTCATACATATCCTCATCTTGCTACTTGCACAGATGGATACTAAAACTGATTACTTTGAATCAGAGTCTCAAGGTCACTACACCAGATAAAGATTCCAAGACAAAGATGGCAAAATTCAGTCAGCTGGTAAGAGTCTCCTCTATGAGTTTGTGTTATACTAGCCATACGTATTTTTAATAAATGAAATGGGTCTGGGAACAGCATCACAAGATGGTCAAGATTGAAAGGTCATTTTTCCAAACCACATGTCCAAAGAATGTAGTCTGGAACCAGTTACAGATGACAAGAGTGTCACTGCTCCTACAATATGTGATTGTTTAACCTTAAGACACCTCAGCTGTGAAAACTGTGGATGCAGCTTTGAAAAAATATATATCCAGGCAGCTTTTGAACACCTCCAAAGATGGAAGCTTCACAACAATCCTGAGCAACAAGCACTTGCTCACACTCACTGGGAAAAAGTGTCCTGATGTTCAATGAGAACCTTTTATGTTTCAGTTTGTGCCCATTTAACCCTGATCCTGTCACTGGACACTGCTAGAAAGACCCTGGCTTCATCCTTTGTGTTCCATAAACATGAGAAAATTTCTCCCAAGCCTTGAACAAAACCAGCTCTCACAACCTTTCCTCATTTCTTTTGACACTAGAGTTCTTTAGTATCTCCATATGTTGGAGATGGAAAAGTTATGGTTTATGGCTTAAACATTTTCTCTTTCATTAAGGTCTTCTGCCTATTTTAGCAAAACTGTACAATAGAAGCTGAAGACCACCACACCCCGAATGTGGTCCTGATGAGGGCCCTGCACTGCTTGTTGATGGAGATAAGATAAAGTGACTCAGGTCTCGGCTGGGGGCTGGGGAAAGAATACATTCACGGAGGGATGAAGCTTAGCACCTCCAGGGTGGAGACCACAGCCCCAGGGATATCAGCTGCCAGGCTCTAACAGACCCTGGAACCAAATTGTCAGGGGAGGAGAGGTTTTCCCTATGTGGTGAAAAAGCCTCTGGTCAGAGGCAGTTAACACCCATCTTCTGCTGTGCCGAGCAGCTCAGCTGTGGGGCCCTTCACCCTGAGAAAAGTCACATCCACGTGAAGGACAGCAGAGGGGGTGACATATCTCATAAAAGTGGGTCCCCAGACGCTACACCAGAGCACTGCACATGATGCAACAGATCCTCAGTGTTGCAAGGGACAGTGATAAACTTGCCCTCTCCAGGGGAGGCACCTGGGAATTCCCACCTGGCCCAAAGGTATGTGAATCCACTGGATTCTATACTTTTTGGTGGTGGGTGGTTAGGCGACCCTCACCAATGAGACCAGATGGAGGGGAACAATCATTGGGACCCTCGGAAAGGGTGAGAAGGGTGATATGCTTCTACCTAACCCAGTCACACTCTCCTGTCTTT